>NW_020450263.1:668605-850434 GCF_003343035.1 Apteryx rowi | reverse complement strand
CCGGGGACGGGGGAAACGCGGCTCTCCCCGCACCCGCACCCGCCCGGCCGAGCTCCGCTAGGCGCTTCTCTCCCGCGCCTTTCACGGGACGAGGTAAATGCTACGGATTCATCGCAAAACCTGGCGCTCTCCCCATGCGGCCGGGAGCCGGTGCCCCCTGGTGCCCGCGGAGCCGCCTCCTGTTGCGGGCGGGCGGCGAGGTCCAGCTCCGGCACAGCCTGCTCTCTACCCGGGTTTTGCCTGTTTTGTTATGCTAGTCAGTACAGATTCAAACGCTTCAGCATGCCGAGCATTTCTCCCTTAATAAATACTTTCAACATAGTTCAAAACTTTTGGGGAAGTAAGTAGGGCAGGCATTCACATTGGGGTGGAAATCTTAAGTCAGCACTGAGAAAGGAATCACCGTAATGGAATTATCCTGTGCACTTAAAGAAAGATGCACAAGGACAGAGCACATCTTGGCTCCCAGGCGGTGGGCAGAGTTTGGGGCGCTGGCAGGCAGAAAGGGGGGTGCGCGCTGGCCTGCCGGGCGCGGGGAGGCAGCTGCAGAAAGGCATCGTTCACACGGATGTCTTGTACATCAGAGAAACCGCTGAAAGAAGTTTTAGATCTGGCAACAGCTACAGAATTTCTCTCTAGAGTAGGTTAATTGTTAGGTTTGCAAAAAAAAGAAAGTCTTAATTCTGTTGGTCTTAATCCTAACTGTGTAAGCTGATACTTAGTTTATAGGTTTTGTGGCTGCAGTGTACTTGAGAATGTATTTGAAAACTTCAGGCCAAATGAAGTATAAAGTTATTCTTAAAGCTTTTGGAAAATACTGGCCCTTCACATCATATTCCTTCTGCACGTCAAAACACACCTAGAAAATGGTTTAATTTTCACACTTCACAAGGATGATATTTTTACATCTAGATGAATACAGGACTAGGAATTTATCTGAGATGGTAAAAAAAATCATTACGAGGGTTGGGATTAAATCACATCATTCATTAGCTAGTCCGTTTCTAGACAGGATTCTCTTCTAACAAAAAAATGATCCTAAATCTCAGCATTGCTCTTACATACTCTTTAAGGTTAACTGCATAGTGACCATACAAGCAGAACACTTATGTGCTGAACAGTGCATGAACACACTGAAAAACAGGGCCCAGGTAGGGATACCTAAGGCCATGCCAGGCTATAATATGCTCCTACTGACAAAATCAATATACTTATAGGGCTCAATTAATTTACTGAATAMAGCAAAGTGCAATATTTATAATTAACTTATTATATTGTATTCTGAACTTCAAATAATGCCTGAAAGCTGTGTGCAGTATCCTGATTCTCTGCTTCCAGAAATGCATTTCTGCAGTCATGCTGCTTTGTAGGAACTGACTTTTTCTTTAGTGTTGATTTTCTTTAAYGTTGAAATGTTTCATGTTTGAATTGTTTAGCCTGACTGTTGGTAGAATCCTGAGATTCAAAGGAGTTAGCACATGGCATGACCAAGTCCCCATGCATCCTCAAAGCAAGAGGGTGCTTTTTGTTTGGAGCACTGCCACGTTTTCTCAGTTTATAGAACTGCAGGATATAATTTAAGGCCAGGTGCTTGGCATCTAAGAGAAATGTTTCCCTCCTTGCACAGTCATATTGCTAATCTAACTTTTCTATCAGTCACACTGCATTATGAAAACATTCTATTTTTAATCCATATTATCCATATCCAAATACAATTTTTTATTTATAAATAGCCTTTGAATGCAGAGTGGAGATACAGAATAATGTGGAAATAATGTAAAAGCAAAACTGTCAAAGTGGGAACCTGAATGCTTCCAGATTGCCAAGGGCTGAGAGTTTGGAAATATGTCGTATTTCAGAATACACCTGTTATAAGTAAACGTGACAAATCGTAATGACCACTCTAATTGGGTTGCATAAATTCCAATTTAATAAAATAAYTGAGCAAGTCACAAGTAAGCAAAACAGTGCTGGGTGGCCAGGGAGTCTCTGCTCCACCAACGGCCCGCAAAATTCCCCCGCTCACAGTCTCCTTATATGCGGCTCTARTTCCGGGTATAYGTGGCACTTCCTGTAACTTCTGCGGTTGCGCCGACTGTTGCTAGGGGGTCTTCTGCAGCGGGGATGAAGGCTGCAGTCTTCCTCGGCGTTGCGGGTGGTGACCTTCAGGCCGCGTGCGCACATTTCACAATACAGTTCTACAATATTACCATATTAGGCAATCCAAACTAACATTGCAGTTTCAGTTCTCACATAGGCATCCGGTCTTTTCTTAAAAAAAAAAAAAACACTTCCTGGTTTGATATAACAAATTTCTCATATTACAATCCCCCCTTTTTGTTTTGGTCCCTTTTAATTTGTTCATCAAACCGGACAACAGCTTCTTGTGCTAGGGAGAGCATAGGGTTATGCTCACTCTCGTCTTTACTTGGTTGTTCATATTGACTCTTTATCAATAGCAGGTGTGCGGCTTCAAGTCTACTTTTTACTAAGTTAATTATTTTATTTACTATACACRGTCCAAAGGTCAACACAAGTACTAATAAAGCCAATGGACCCGCGATTGTAGACAATAGGGTTGTTAGCCAGGGAGAATGACTGAACCATGATTCATACCACCCTTGTTGGGCTTCTCTTTCTTTTTTGCGTCTTTCAAGACCTTCTCTCAGTTTCGCCATAGTATCCCTGACAACTCCTGTATGATCTGCATAAAAACAACATTCTTCTCCTAGGGCTGCACACAATCCTCCCTGTTGCAAAAATAAGAGGTCCATCCCTCTTCTGTTCTGTAACACTACTTCTGATAGCGATGTCAACGATTTTTCTAAGGCTGTAATGGGTTTTTCTATTCGTTCCAAGTCTTCATCTACAGCCGCCCGTAGGGTGCTAAGGCTTTGCTGTTGCTTCACTAGGCAGGAAATTCCAGTTCCTGCTCCCACTGCCCCAAGACCTAGTAAGGTAGCTATAGTAATTGCGGTAAATGGTTCTCTTTTTACTCGAACCGGGTGAGGGGTGTCCCAATGGTCATACATCACATTTTCTGGATGGTATAAGATTTTTGGAACTATTTCTACTTGTATGCAATACTCTTGGGACTCATTAAGTACCCTTAAGGAGACACAAGGAGTCAGGCCTGTTTTTGAGCATATCCATCTAGTTCTTTTGGTGGGAATAACCCACCCATTTTCAGGGGTATGGTTTTGTAATGATATAGACCCACACAGCTTTTTCTTTGATTTTGGCACTTTGCCAATACACATTCCTATTCCGGTAACTTGTTCCATAGTCAACCCCTTCTTCTTATCTCCCCATTGGCAAGGTGAAGTGGAATCATCGCTTAAGGTATATGTCATATTTACTCCTATTGCTTCATAAAAAGGGGGTCTTATGTCATAGCATAGCCAGCAATGGGCAGTTATATTAGGCTTTGTGGCATTTAATACTTTGTAGGTTGCTTGCACAACCTTCCACAGAGGATTATCTACATTACCTGTGGTTTTAATTTCTGGGATTATAACAGTGCTATTCAGGGCAGAGTAATTCATGGGAATACTTGTTGAATTAATGATTGTGCCCGTTGGTTTGATTCTCGATTTTACTCCCTTAATAATTAAATTCGGCCCTATTGCTTGAGGAGTAGGTCGCACACTTTCTTTCTTTATGAAAATTAATCCACCTCTATCGGTCCCAGTTTCCCAGTACCGAACTCCCCAGGTCTTTCCCAAAAACCATCCTGGGTCTTCCGGACGGGTGATATTTATCATTAAATGTGTACAGTTTGACGCATAATTATGGGTATCTGGGTACGCCCCTGACCAATCCCTTGTGGCGGGTTTACACCCAGAAGGCCCCCATCTCACTGATAAAAACTTATCTGACCCTGCTCCTGGAGTCCAATCAGAGGCTATAGTTTCACATCCCCAATAAGCACAATAATAGGAGTTTGGGTAGTTACAGTATCCTCGCCCAGGATTGGAACTAGGACAAAAGTAAAATCCTATTAGATTCAAACATGGCTCTCTGGGTACCAGTTCACACAAGGTAGGGGTGAATGTAGGGCTCCCGGGTACACTTCATGCTTGGATCACTGTTTGATCTTCCCATCTTATTAATGACCATTTAAAGGGTTGGTGTACATTATGTTCCCCTTGGATTCGTCTTCCTAATAAGCCYAGCACAATCATCTTCCAGAGGAGTAGTGGACCCATGGCTTGGTTAGTGGATATTTTACAAACCCTCAACGCCTTAGAGAGGCGATCCGTAATGCCAAGGGTCTTTGAGATCTTGAAGTGTCTGGGTCTTATAACTTTAGGTATTCCTGCTTAGGAGGTGGCTTGTCGGTCTCGATCCCCACAGTTTCTATACGTCTCTGTCTCCTCTGCCTACTCTTTTGCTCAGAGCAGCAGGGTGTACCGTCTTCTCGACAGCAGCTGTATTCTTCAGGGGAACCTCCTTTATGAGCCTTTCTGATTTTAAATGCTTCCCAGTTCTCAAGAGTGACACTCAACATACGGCMCGGTCCACCTACAATTGGTGTTTTCAATTTTGGCCTTATGTGATCGGGGTGGTTGACGTAGGTACAACCTTTCTCTGGTTGTACTCCTTTTAGCAAAAGCTTCCCACCGTTCTACCGATCTTTTCTTAAGATCTTTTTTAATGTCAAATAGGTCAATTTGTCATAACAAGGGCGACAACTGCCGCTAGGGAGGTACCCGTACTAACAATGAGTCCACTACTTCTCTTTACAAACCCTACATTCATAACACACAAAGGGATAACAAATACAATTATGGGTTTTTACAAAGGTGGTCTCACTTATCGAGGTTTCTAGGCTTCTTCTTAAAGGTTACTTTTAAATTGTCCGGGTTTCCAAAGGCTTCCCATGATGACTCTGAGATTGGTCCTTTAATTCTGCTGGCATGTGTCCATCCTCGCTCAAGTCGGCCTTCAAATCTTCGAGGCTCTGATCATCGGTTTGAGTCCATTTTATTAGCCCATCTGCAATTAGTTTTTGATATAAAAATTTTACTTTATTACTATAATTTTCAATCCATTGTCTGCAATACCCTAATAACCCTAGCAATTGTCGGACCTGTCTTTTGCTCTTCGGGGGTCTTATTGACAGTATACCATTTACCCTTCCGGGGTCCAATTTCTTTGTGCCCTTGCTAAGCCAATGTTCCAAATACTTCACCTCTTCTTCTGTAAATTGCAACTTTGATTTCGATACTTTCAATCCCTTTAAACTTAGGAAATTTAACAACTTAATGCTCTCACGTCTAACTTCCTCCTGGGTTTTTCCTGCTAAAAGCAAATCATCCACATATTGTGTTAAAGTAATTTGAGGATTTGTCTCGTAAGTACTTAGAACCTGCTCCAGGGCTTGCCCAAACAAATTAGGGGATTCTGTAAACCCTTGTGGCAAAACGGTCCATCGGAGTTGCTGTTTCCTATGGGTATCTGGGTCTTCCCACTYGAARGCRAAAAAGTCTCTACATTCTTCTTTAAGGGGGCATGCCCAAAATGCATCTTTCAGGTCTATAACCGTATACCATTTAGCCTCAGGTGACAGCTGACTAAGTATGGTATAGGGGTTAGCTACAATTGGGAACCTGGTAATCGTTCTTTTGTTTATTTCTCTTAAATCTTGTACCAATCTATAAGTCCCGTCTGATTTCTTTACGGGTAGTATGGGGGTATTATGGGGAGACATACAAGGCTCCAGTAACTTTTGATTTATCAGCCTCTGGATTACTGGTCGGAGTCCTTGCCTCCCTTCCTGTGACATTGGATATTGCTTGACTCTAACAGGGATTTCTGGATTCCGTATATTCACTTCAAAGGGAGCAATATCTAGTTTCCCTACTGATTCTGGGGTATACCAAACTTCAGGGTTGATTTTGGCCTCATCTTCAATAGTAAGGGTGCATAATTTTATAACTAATTCTTGATTCTCTACTTCTAAATTGACTCCTAATTCAACCATCATATCTCGGCCCAGTAAATTATATTCAGCTTCGGGAACTAATAAAAAGGATCCAACACTTAATCGAGAGTCTGATTCTATTTCCACATTTTTAATTACTGGGACTTCAAAGGGTTCTTCCTTAGTTCCTATCACTTGTAATTTCTCTGAGGATGGTTTACACCCCCAGGGCACCATTTGGACAGTAGACCTTTCTGCCCCAGAATCCACAAGGAATTCTACTTCTTGTCGCTGGGGACCCAATTTCAATTTTATCAAGGGCTCGGTTCTTTTATGAGTCGCCAGCAGATAGAGCCCCTGACCCCCCTAATCTTCTTGGAACATTTGCTCATCCTGCATTCGTTTCCTGCAATTTCTCTTCAGATGCCCTTTCTTTCGGCAATAAAAACACTCAACCTGCCTCAAGTCCCTCGTCACAACTTCYCTGGGTTGTCCTTCTTGGTGGGGTGGCTTTCTTTTAGGTCTGTTATACGACCTAGGGGGTTGCGCCTGGATTCCTCTCTGTCCTTCTTGGACTGCTGCCACCAGAATCTTTGCCTGCCGCCGATGAGTTTCCTCTTCCCTTCGCACATGCACCTTCTGAGCTTCCCTCAGCAATTCGTCCAGTCCTCTATCTTGCCAATCATCTAACTTCTCTAGCTTTCTTCTAATATCTGGAAAGGCCTTCGCTACAAATTGTGTTTTTAATAGAGCCTGTCCCACAGGGGTACTGGAGTCTACCCCGGAATAAAGTTGCAGATTTTTCCTAAGTCTCTCGAGCCACTCCGTTGGTGTCTYGTCCTTCTTCTGTTGTTCCATGAAGGCCTTATTAATATTTTGCCCCCTGGGAACAGATTCCCTGATTCCCTGAACTATTATGGCTCTCAGATCGGACATATGTGTCCGATGCTCAGCATTCTGATTGTCCCAGTCCGGCCGTTGGGTGGGCCATTTGATATCTGCTGCGGGACCTTGTTGGTGTTGTTGATCCCAATTCCGCATCCCGGCCCTACGGATCATTTCCCTTTCTTCCACTGTAAATAATATGCTTAAGATGGATTGTAATTCCTCCCATGTATAAAGGCTAGGACTTAAAAACTGATCTAATTTCTCAGCCACCCCTAAAGGGTCTTCTAATAAATTCCCCATCTCTTTCTTAAAATCCCGTACGTCCCCTGAACTCAGGGGCATGGACACAAATCCCATCCCTGGTTGTGGTCCTCCCATGGGGAGTTCTCGTAAGGGGTACAGCTGATCAGGTTGCCCACCTCCCCTTGTTTGACTCCTTGTGACCCTTCGGGTTTCTTTTGGGGAACTAGGGGGGTCTAGATCCCAATCTGGGGTCGTTGGGGAGGGGCTACGAGGAGGGGCGGGTATTGGGTTTTGAGCCGGAGCTGAGGGAATATAGGGGGGAGGAGAAACGGGAAGTTCCTCCAGTATTTTACTTTTCTTCTTCGAACCCTTCTCTTTCAGGGTAAATATCATAGTATGGGTATCTGGTCTTATCCATAAACTAGCATACTCACTCTCTTCCAAACTAAAGGGCTCCTTTGAATTCACATATATATTTRGGGCCTGACATATCCAATTTTCAAAGGACCCGTATATTGGCCAATAAAGGTGGTCTCTTCTAATCTGCTTCCCACCCCATACTTGCATGCAGTAATGTACCATTTTCTCTCGACTTTTGCCTTTTCTGGAGGGCCAATCGTTCCAATACTTAATCATTAGTCCTAAAGGGCTATCGGGCGGTATATCTGGTAACCGTACTGTAAAGCCCTCTATGGGATCAGAAGACTTGCTCTTTTTCTGTCCCATCTTCCGGAGCACACACACACACACGCTCAATCGCTCCCCTAGGTCGTGGCCCACGCCCTCGCGGACAATGGGAACCGCACTACTGTAGGGTCCGCACTCACTTCGTCCCCTGGGGACTTCTCACTCAGACGTGCTCCGGGTATCCCACCCCAACCGAACGGAACCACTGCCAATACTCACGCAATCCTGAGTCTTTGTTCGGATCTTCGTGCACAAAGTTTAYGGGGTACTGCAGTTCTTTTGCTTACTTGTCCGATTTAGGGTTCGGAAGTACAGGTTGTGGTAGGGGAAYTACYCACTCAAGGGCCATCCGAAGATGGGGCGCCTCCCCTGAGTCAGAGTCCCGAACCAGGGAAACCTGCATCCGAGTCACAGCACCAAATTGTTATAAGTAAACGTGACAAATCGTAACGACCACTCTAACTGGGTTGCATAAATTCCAATTTAATAAAATAACTGAGCAAGTCACAAGTAAGCAAAACAGCGCTGGGCAGCCAGGGAG
Source organism: Apteryx rowi (assembly GCF_003343035.1). Lineage (NCBI taxonomy): Eukaryota > Metazoa > Chordata > Aves > Apterygiformes > Apterygidae > Apteryx > Apteryx rowi. The sequence continues at coordinate 842,149 of NW_020450263.1, read as the reverse complement.
CCTCCGCTCCACCAACGGCCCGCAAAATTCCCCCGCTCACAGTCTCCTTATATGCGGCTCTAGTTCCGGGTATACGTGGCACTTCCTGTAACTTCTGCGGTTGCGCCGACTGTTGCTAGGGGGTCTTCTGCAGCGGGGATGAAGGCTGCAGTCTTCCTCGGCGTTGCGGGTGGTGACCTTCAGGCCGCGTGCGCACATTTCACAATGCAGTTCTACAATATTACCATATTAGGCAATCCAAACTAACATTGCAGTTTCAGTTCTCACATAGGCATCCAGTCTTTTCTTAAAAAAAAAAACAAAACACTTCCTGGTTTGATATAACAAATTTCTCATATTACACACCTGTAGGCCAGATCTTGCCCCTAATGAAACCTGAGGTAAAATTTAGCTCAAGCGTCAGTTTGCCTATCCTCGGTCACGTCTTCCTACCACAGCGCTTAGACTGCTAAGCCGGTATCTCTTACAGTAAATCAATCCGGTGTTAGCGGCGGCCGGGTGTTCAGACTTTTCTTAACCGTCCTCCCATCGCGTTTCCGCGGGCGATGCGCGGCGGAAAGGCGCTAGGGGGCCGCGCGTCGTGAGTGGCCTTGGGGCGGCGCGCGGGCCGGCGGAAGGCTCCAGAAGGGCGCGGGAGCCATCTTGTGGCGGCCGCGCTCCCCTGCCGCCGCCGCCTCCCGCCGCCCGCCGCCCGTCATCGCGGACGTGGTGTCTCAGGCGCGCGTTAAATCTCTTAAAAAAACGTACTGACTGTTAGGCGTAAATCAGAGACCGCGGCCAAAAAGATTAACCGCTCCCTTTCTCAGCCTGTGCAGGCGCCCGGGACCTGTCCGCAGTTTTGTCCATCCTGGCTGATGTATTCCAGGTGATGAGGATTTCCACCAATTCCTGCAAAGGCTGTTCAGCAGTGTAATACATCTACCCAGTGAGGAATTTTACTGTAAATTTGAATGACCTTTTCACTTTCACCATGCTGCATCTAACACCTAATGTTGTACCCTTGCTGTACCACAGTAATTCATTTGTATCCCAGGCACTTCTACATTTGTAAACTAGTGTTATCTTTGTTATTTTCTAGACAAATTCTGTGTATTTATTTAGTTTTTCTAATCTCTTATCACAAGTCAGTTCTGTGACTACCAAATCATTATTCTCTTTTTTGACACAATCCTGATAAAGAGCCCAAATATTGCACAAATATTGCAGGTTCAGTCACAAAAGTTATATAAGATTTATATATTAATATTTATATATTCCTAGATATGATATGTAGATCAGTATTGTATCAGTCCCATTGCTGCCATATAAAACTGCAGATGTTTTTGTTTCGCCTTTCACCTTACATTTTCCAGAACTTTCTGAGATAAAATATATGCACTCAGGTCACTAAAACGTGCTTTATTTTTGATGAAAGACTTTACATACTCCATTTAAAATGCTGTCCCTTACCTTGAATCAAAAATATCACCACTGGCTTTTTAACAGCARTTGTTGATTTTGTGATATAGTACATTGGCCATGAGCACAGACAAAATGTCCCCACTTAGAAATACCATTCCCTCCTTAAAATAATTAGCAGAATGCATCACTGCATCACAAAATGCAGTATGTCTTCTTTGCGTGATTATGGCAGCCAGTTTACAATGGAAAATTGAAGACAAAGGGGGAATATTTAAGGAACCCAACTCTGAGGACTGAACTCTCATCTCCCACATTTCCTCATTTCCACCAGCTTCTTAACTTCAATCCTACTTTTCCAAACCAGAATGCCGTTTCCTCTCCCTAGGAATATTTTGCATTCTCTTACCACATAATCCATCTCCCATTATGCCTCCAACCCTCTCTCCCAACCCCATCTCCCTTCTGTCATTCTGCCTCCCAGGAACAAATCTTAAAATGACAGAATTAAAAAATTTCAACAATTATACTCATCCTTAAAGGACACTAAGGATTAGAGTTCCCAACCCGTGGTGTCTGTGAGATTCACCTCCACCACAGTGTTGTGGAACCCAGCAGAAAGGGGTTTTGTGGAGGTACAATGTGTATTGAAAGAGGGAGTGGGAAACTGGAAATACTTTCTCAGTCTGTATGGGATCGGAAGCAACTTTCTCAGATTATTGGAGTCCTCCACTGCCAGGGAAATCAGTTAGGATATCAGCAGTAGAGGGGAGATGCTGAGGAGAAAGAAGGCGAAGCCTAATTATGTGTAGAGGAAGATAAATTGGAGGGAGGATCAAACATTCTGGGGATGAACTTTCTGTCACATTTTAATTTGGATTTGTCAGAGAGGAAATTATGTCATTTTGCCTCCACAAAGAATTAAGAGATCTTAGAGGTCCCTGAGTCAGTCTGGGCTAAAAGTAAAATGGAAGCAGGCCTGGTAAATGAAGAATATGACATGACTGAAACAGGAGATCCGATCTTCCAACCCCAGTTACTGGTGCAGTATGGAGGCAGAGACAGATATGGAGGGGGTGCTAATACAAGGGCTGTTAAAGAAAGGGATTACAGAAGAGGAAGAGAGCTTGTGGAACAGCTTGATCTGGCCTGTTTATAAGGCAAATGGCCAAGGGAGCATGGGCATCAACCTGAGGAAGATAAATGGGTGCACACAGTGAGAGCCTCCTCCAGAAGCAGACGTTCATAGGGTCATGAAGACAATAGGGAGTAGGGGGTACAGGTGTTTCACTGTGATGGACCAGGAGAACTGCTGCTCTGTTGTTCTGTTGTCCTCTGAGTCAAAAAAGTTTTTTGCATTTACATCTAATGGGAAACAGCATTGGTTCACCCATCTGCCTCGAGGATTTCATAATTCTCTAGCAATAGCTGATTGATGTGTGAGAAAGATTCTGAAAGGAGTGGGAGGAGTAACCAGTTATGTGGATGACATCTTGGTTATGGGGACTAGTCTCTCTAGAGAAGTGCTATCAGAGATGGAGCAGTTTGGATTCAACATGAAGAAGGAAAAGTTCCAGTGGTGCTGATCTGAAGTAGTCTTCCTGGGCACTCAAGTCACAGGCGAAGGGACTGGAATACTAACTCAAAGAAAAGAAACATTAGAACAAGTCCTAAACCCAGAAATGTGGCAGAGCTACAAGCTGCATTGGGAATGCTTGCATGGGTCAGACAATTTGTTCCAGATTTTGTAGGTTTTTTGCAGGACAATTATATCATCTATTGAGGAGAGGAGTATGGTGGAAATGGGGACAAGAGAAGGAGGATGCTTGGAATAGTAAGTAAGTTGCTTTAGTACACTCATCAGGACTGGTGTTTCCAATACCTGGCTTACCATTTGTGGTGGAAGTAGGGGCTTAAGGGGATGTAATTACAACAGCCATGTACCAAGAAGCTGATGAGACCCACTGAGCTCCTGGGTACTTTTCCAGAAAGTTACCTGGGGCTGAGGGAAGATGTCCTAGAGTAAAACAAGGAATCTTAGCAGAAATTTGGGCTTTACAACAGGAAGAAAATACTGCAGGAACCCAGCCAGGTGAGATTTGGATGGTGATTCTCCAGAGGCTGATGATGGGACAGATCCCCATTTCTGAAGGAAGTTAGAAAGCTACTAAATAGACAGCTTATTTTMGCAGAAATGGGAATGTAGGGATAGTGATAAAACCTCCAAAAGTTCTTACTCTTTTAAAGGAACAGGATGCAGGTGGGAAAGGGACTATGGAAAATCGAATTTGAGAAGCAGAGAGGTATCAGCATCAGTTCCAGGCTATATTTATAGATGGTTCATGTCAAATGGAACCAGAAGGAGAATGAATAATGAGATATGGGACATTTGCCCCAGGAAGAAGTTACATCCAAGTATGGGAAAAAACAGGAGGTGGGAACATCTGAAGAGGGAGATTTAAGTCACGAGATTGAGAGTTCAATTTCTAGGATTGAATGTGGTCATGGAACTGGTCACAGGTGGACTACAGAAAGCCCTGAAGGAAATGTCTTCTTGATGGTGCTTGTCATCGTTTTGAGATAGTGTGCTGGTTAGCACATCAGAGATATTGTTAAAATATTCCATCTGCTTTTTGGTTTATTCTGTTTGTTCCAAGGTATAAAAACAGTGGTGTGGACATGAAACAACACAGCTGCTGTGGATGATTTTATTTCCTCAGGAAAAAGATCTCAAGGGGCTTTCAACACTAAGCCTCGAGACAACTGGAACCAATTTAAATGCTTGGTATCCTAGTAATAAGTACTTGTTATTAGTCCTTTCAGAAGGAACTGGTTTTACCTTTAAAAGGGTATGGAATGAGCAAAAATGGAACCAACAAATTAGATTTTTTGGATTGGAACACAATAGGAGACAGGTGCAGAAGTTGCATGGAATCCAGATGGTACCTTTGCAACTAAAGTAATGTTAGAGGGGTACAGTTATATCAGCCTATGTACGGTGCAGGTTAGTTCGGGCCATTGAGCATATCCAAACAAAAATTAGTATTCTGTAACATATGGGATGAAATTGGGAAATGGTATGTCAGGAATTAATTATTCTAGAATACATCCAAAGTGTGCCTGTTATGTACATAGCATACTGAGTGCCTGGCAAACATCATGGAAACAGCGTAGGAGGTATGGACCCACCTGAGATTTAACAAGTACAGTTGCAGGAGGAATAGGTGTGAGAAATGGAATCCTACATTCATATGATACTGAAATGTTAACAGCTAAACTAAGGAAGATGGGAATTTTGAATTGCATACAAAGTAATTCAGTAGCAAACTTTGGACTGTTATATGATGCGGCAACAATGATAACTACCTGGGATAACCAAACATGGCATGTGGCAAAAGCAACTGCCAAGCTAACAGAAAATATCTTTGAGGAATTTCATTGACTAGTATCTCTGGCTATTTGTTGTACACAAGCACAACTGCTGGCAATTTAAACAGTGAACCGGTGTTTAGATGCTTTTTGTAAAGGGTTAATTCCTTTCTCTTTGTGAATACAGCCTGTCCTGTATTATGAGGGTTAACAGATGGGCAGTACCAATATTCATACTGGGAGTGGGATAGATCTTCAGTGATGATATGGGGACATATTAAAGGAGGGACACGAACAGTAGGATATAAAGCCTTGTATTAGCCTATTGAAAGTCTTGGGTAAAGGACTGTGGGGACCTGATTTGCAACGGGAATGGTGTGCATTATATACATGTTAAGTCTAACCAGCYGCTGTTGAAAACAAACAGCTTCACAATATGTATGTTCTGCACCATGCATAGAACCCTGTGGCCCACCAGTGGGTGTTGCCACATGTCGATGGGAGCAAGGCAGTCTGGGAACTCCAGCAGCATCTGATAACAGTGTGGGTTATACGTGTGCTGCCTCATCAGTAGTGGTAGTGCGGGAGGATAACACAGCCTCTGTACCTCCAGTGGAAGAATGTAGATGTGGTGTCACATTTGTTACTGTAGACAGTGTCGCATAGTCTGTTGCCCCACAAATCTATTTTTTTTGAAAGGAGAGTCCTGTTCCAATCCAATGGACTAATACTGTCAATCTGGGAATTGACTGCTTGACAACATGACAACATCCAGAAAGGAGCTGAGAGACTGGAGAACTGACAACCAGCCAGCACTTTGAAGAATAAGAACCTTTCAAAGTTGGAAACTGACTCTGAACTGTTAGCTGTACATCACTGGTACAAAATATTCTTTGGATGGATCCCCAAATGCTACTGCTATTCCACACTTAATGCTGCATTCTAAAGTTGTGTTAGTTGGGTTACAAGTAGTGCTATTCTTTATCCTGATATATGTGCTTTACTTAGTACAGCAGAAGAGAATAATGTTTGCATGCCAAAATGAATATGTTATATATACCCTGGTATTCCAACAATTATGATGGACTCCAGCTGGAAAAGATTGAATCTGTGGGCATCCAGAGTGGTCTGCATGTCCTTGGAGAAAGTCACTCAGATGAGGGGGTGACCTGTGAGCAAGAGGTCCCACTGGAGCAGCAGGCCTCTCAACTAGCTAATGCCTCTGACAGGAACTGGAAAGGTGGTTAAAACTTCAAGGGCAAGGATGCTGTGTGAGCATGAAAACAGTGTACAAAGAACATGTTACTGTGCTGATCCAGTATGAAGACTGTGCATACGAAACTGCTTAATTGGAGCTACGTAGAGGAATCAAGGCTAAAGTAGAATGATTTGTCTTAGGAAGTGCATAAGGCAAACAATATACCAGTAGGATGAACTGGATAATTGTAGGGGAGTTTTGGGGTGAAAAGTCTTGGAAGGTCATCTGCACCCAGGCAGCCTTATCAGTAACACCATGTATGGCCAAGATTGCCTAAGTGGTGACACTGGAAACACCAAAGTTGGGTACAGCTGTAGCAGAACTGGGACCAATGAGGGAAATGTAATAAGGGGTAGAGTGTTTATATGGGAGCAGCATCAGTGGAGAAAGGATGGTACAAGGGCAGTGAAAAGGTGGTCCAGAAGTAGGAAAAATGGCGAAAAGTAAGTAGAAAAGGTGTGATCTTCTGATGATAGGAGTGTGAATGCCTAAGGATAGTAGTGAAGCTGACCTGCAGAACCTACCAGGATGCTGGCAGGACCTCCCTTAGACAACCTGCAGGACTCATCAGGGCTGATGTCTTGGGGTGGGAGGGCAGAGTAAGGAGGGATAGACTTGCACCCTAATACTAAGTAGCGGGGGAGAGATAGAATTGTAATTCAGTGTTAGTTGGGTGTAATCCATAAGATTTAAGAATGATAATTAGTAGTTTTATAGTTGTGTGTACTTTTAGATTATTAATCATTTAATTGGTTTATTAGATTCTTAGTAGTGTATTTAATCAGTAAACATTCACAGAATCACAGAATGGTTGAGGTTGGAAGGGACCTCTGGAGATCATTGTAGTCTCTTAAATCAGTTATGTCTCAAGCCTGCAGTCTAAAAGGGGGAGAGGTGGACCTGTGAAGTAACAGCTACAGACAGCTTTACTAAGCTTGTAATGTGTATGGCTGGCTGTTATTGTGAACTGAATCTTTTCTCATCCCCACTCCCACCAGCTTTCAGAATAATATGATACGTCCTTGTATAAGCAGTAGTGACAACTAATCACAAAAACCTGTCTTGCAATAAACACAACTCCTAACAAGGAAGAAGCACAGCTACTAAAAAGCTAACTTGCACAGCCACTAATAAAAATATGCTTAACGAGCAAAGAATTCATTGTTAGAAAAGACATGAAATGATCCAACATGACCTTCCCTAACACAGTCTTCCTTGCTTAAGCTAACTCTAGATTCAACCATGATGTTATCAGGGGGAGTCACTTGTACCACTTATGTGAACCACTTCAAAGGTGGTTCAGTACTGAGCTACAAGCACAGCTGTGAAGTGTGGTTTGGAAGGACTCCAGCACTGGTAAAGCCTGAAGCCCTGATGAGGTTTTACCAGAAGTGCTCCCATGCTTGGACCATATTTGTGTTCTGGGGCAGACAGATGCCCTAGTTATGACAGAAAGCTAGTGATAGCTGAATAAAACTAGGAAAGGCTACACAATTTTGACCTGCTATTGTCTGCTAACAGTTCTGTGCCATGTTTTAATACTGAAACAAACTGAAGCGGCACTGAATTAAATGAGGATATTAACAAGGTTGTCAGATGGCAGAGAGGGACTATCAGTCTCAAAGACAAAGCGCCCGTTGGCACAACTGACAGGAAGAAACATCTTCTGCTTTGCAAAGCCGTCTGGGCTGTATCTTGCAATGAACCCTTGAGCGGAAACCCGATTCTTGAATAGATGCCCAGCAGCATGGACGCAAGCTCTGTTAGAAATCACTGAACACCTGTTTGGCTTCAAACCATCATGCTGTATCTAGTGCTAACTCAGCTGCTTCAGATGTGGTGATGGACAAGCTATTATACCACTCCCATATTTTGACCAGCGTTAAAAGCAGGAGTGATTTATTTTGGCGTCATTTAGAGCTACCAGTTGTTGCATGCACTAATATTAAAACTGGTAATTTTCCCCTAAACCCTTGTCCACAGTCAACCTGTGGCATGCACTACTATAGTACTGTAGTCCTGTAGCACTTTCTTTCTTTGGGAATCTGTTTCTTGATTCTTATTTTAAAATCTACTCCCTAAGCTCTATGTTTGTAAGTTTTAAGACAGCTCCTTTCTAAAACTTGTCACTCTTTACGTAAAATAGCACTTTAATAAAAAATGTCCAAATATATGTATTCTTATTCAGAGGCCAGTAAAGATTATGAACAAAGAAGGCATTCGCAAAGTATAAACATAGTCTAGAGATGCTGATCTTCCATGCTCCCTTTATAGTTAATGGAGAAGGACGAGGTCCTCCAGAGGATGTTTCAAAGAAGCTAAACTGGTCTCTGAAATCACACGAAGAAAAAAACCCAAACACTTCTCTACAATGATACAGAAAGACTCTAGGGAGATTTTGCTTCTTTGTAAATAACCCTCTTCCCAGATTTTCAAACGTGTGTGTCTGAAATGTGGCTAAGCGCATCCTGGGAAGCCAACATAAACCCTGTGTTTTGCAAGGTGCAGAGTACTTACAGAGCCTGCTACCTTCAATGTTATTTACAATGTTCCATCGTGTTGAAAGGCATGCCTTTTGCAGTTAGATGCTAAAATAGGAAAAAAACCTCACACTGGATGTGAAAAGAAATCTGTATTTTTGCCTTTCAAGAAATGAGGCAATCTTTCTAAAACAACCCAGGTGGATACGCTATTAACAAGCTTCAGGATGTCAGACTGCATGTGCAGCTGAGTAGTTACTGAGAAAGGCGAGGAGAGTTCTGCACTAGGGCATTGATATTGAACTGAAAACACTATTAAGTAAACCAACACCAGCCTAATAGGAAGTCTTTCTCCATATATGCCACCATCGTTTTTACATTACTGAATCAACCAGGAATTGTTTAATCCACAAGGACAGCTGGAAACATTCAAACAGCAGGGAAGTGAAAAAAGGTGCACTTGTTTGCAGATTAATTTGGGGCATGCTTGACTCTCTCAGGTTTCCTTTTCTGAATAGGCCCTTTCAACCTGTTGTTGGGTGACATCTTCAGTTGCTCTAGGAAGGATTTATGTGGTTGGCTGGATGCTCACAGTGGTGTGTCTATATATGTCCACAAGTTTAATCTTCATGGTTTTTTTGCGACCACCTGTATTACAGGAGCTGTTGTTTGGCCAAGTTGGAATGACTAATAATGACCACAAAATCATTTAGCTACGTATTTTCTGACCCAACTGTGATTGTTTTATAGGGAAGATTAAACCTCAGGGCATGAGGTGTGCTTGCATTCTCCAAAAACTGAAGTATGAGAAGAAAACAGTATTTTTGAATTTCAGTGTACATTTATTGATGCCTCTGTATGCTAAAGTCAAAGTGTAGTCAAGATGTCTGAATTTAAAAGTATTATTTCCTCTGAATATCTGGATTTGACCTTATTCAAGTCCTTTATTGTGCAATGATCCTTTTTTGTTTAACACACTGTAGATGTGAAGTGCCATGAAACTGTAACCCAGAGCCTTGCTAGCTTATCTTATTGACTTATCTCTGTTTTCTAGATAACTCAGAAGTGTAATTTGTAAATTCTTCAGAGCCAAGGCCTAGTTTTATTTCTCCATCTGAAATTCCACATGTACTCTAAAACACTTAAGAATCTAGAACATTTATAATTCTGAAATACAGACATTAATTGAAAAAAACCTTAAGTATTCTCTACAGAAAGCTTGAAATTAGGAATGAATATATTGTTCACCCTTTTGATAATAACTGGTTCAATAAACATACCAGCAGGGAACACATCCTGACAATAAGTGATTTTAGATCAAAGGCTGGTATGTTTACAAACACAATCAATGGCAACCTGTTTAAACTCTGAAAGTACACTATACCCTGGAGAATAGGCAGTAATTCAGAGATTTGCTTTTGACGCAGCCATATCATGTTATGATAAAACATTTCTTATAAAATTTTTATATGCATAATATGTACCCTCATTGTTGAGTATTTTGCTAAAACTCAACAACTTGATTTGACTCTTAAGAAACCAAAATGAATTTCTAGAAACAACCAATGAGTTTCTCTTAGTTCTATTATATCACACTGCATTTTTACCTCTACTTGTTTTAAGAATTAAGAATTAATGTTCTTAAACTATCATTTTAAGAATTATCTTAAACTAAACAAACTGACCATAAACAGTATTGTTATGGGGATACAAATACAATTCTGTAAATGAGTTATACCCTGTAAATGATTTGTACTCACCCTGTGCACCCTTTTGGCACATGTTAAAACAATTTTTGGAACTTCCATAATGTGTAATATATTAATCTTTATTCCACATAACACTCATAAGCATAGCTGGAGATTTTTTTCAAAATTTAGTTTTATTTAGTTTTGCTATGTATTTCTGTTCAGAGGAAAGGTTCCTAACATTCAAAAAAATCGTAATCATTAAGCTTATCTGATAGAATGGCAACAGGCATAAACATTTACATAAATTGTGTTGAGTAATGCCAACAGACAGCTTGCAAATACTGTACAGTTACTTTAGCTCTAAAAGGAACTAAAACATCTAAACTACTGTGGATTCCTTAAAAGACAAAGTCAATCTAAACACTTATGTAAACAGCTCTTTCAGTCTAAGATATTAAATCTGAGAAATTATTTTAAGACTGTTCTGTAAAACCTTTTAGTGAAGATGAACAAGAATTGACTAAAAATTAAACAGAGTCTGATTTTTTAAAGCTGAGGGACAAGTCTTCCCCGGCATTCAAAGGTGTTCCTTCCTGGCTGTACTTTCAGGATAACTTCTGAAAATGTTTCTTAATTGTATTTTAATTCCCAATCAATCATTCCATTTCTTATTTTACTACAGACACAAAGTTCATTTAAAAATAAGTGCAGCTGTTTTCTTTTTCCTCTGAACTTGACACAAAACCTTTTGCTTAGGAATAAAACTTAAAATAGCATTTTTAGTAACTTGCTGACAAAACCAGATATTGCTGAYTGCACAAACCCAGATACAAATGAGCAATATGAGACGTTAAACTTCCAGATACACTAGAGCTAGATGAACTGATTTTTCCAAAAGAAAACCAAACAGCTTGTAGGGAGCAAGTTGTTGATAAACAAAAGAAATCAAAAAGCAAAAAAGAACATCATAAACCTATTAACAATTCACAGAATAAAATGTTAGCTAATATTCTCCATTCCAAAGTAAAAATGATTTTCCAAAATATTAACAGCAATAAGTAAAAGGCACTGTCGCATTAAAGCCAGAGATTGAACAAAGCATGCATTGGTTGAACACACGTATTTTCACAATACAGAAGTGTCTTGCTTATGTCCCTTTTTTATTATTTGGTGTTTTGCTGTGGTATTTTCCTGCCAGTCCCACTGCCCCACCTTTGCTTCCATTAGCTATCTCTTACTTATGGATCCCATCACCATAAGGTACAGGCATCTTCCAAATGTACAACACAAAACCAGCTATATAATTTCTTGTTGCCCACACAACAATGTCATGAGTTCAGTTTGAGAGGGAGAGGCTATATACTGTGTTTTATTTCATTCTGATAGTTTTTTTGGGGAAGTAAAGGAATCTTTGGTGGTCACTGCTACAAGATTTTCTAGACAGGACTCAGATGATCCCCACATAGCTCTTGCTTGATCCCCACATGCTCTTGTTCTGGTGGATGACTCTGGCTGCATGTCCACAGACCACAAGAATACAAGCATTTGCTCTTTAACACGATTTAAATTAAACCTGCAAGAGAAGGCCCTGGCAGGAGCAGCAGCAACCAGGCCACACAGCTGCTTTGCTAGCTTCTTAATCCACTTCCTTGGATGAGGACACTGCGCCAAAGCTTGTGATGATTTCACCTCATTACAGGCTGGCCTGAGGACTACTGACATACCAAATATATTACTGGTAAGCTCTGTACTCCTTAGATAGGATCTTAATGGTTTCTTAATGCACTCCCTCCTGTCTTCCATCTGAGGGCTACTGTGATATCTGTACATCATGGAAAGTTCCCCTCTTCTCAAAGCTTCCCCCCTTGCCCCCCCCACCCACCAAAAAAACAAATTACAACAAAACAACTTTGAGAATAACATACTTAGTGTCATGCTGAAAAGGGAAGGATATTTCCTCAGAGTGGTGAGATTTCTTGGTTGTTTTTCTTGAGACATTTCCCCAGTTGATCTTTTGAGTCTGGTATCAAAAAAACTGTTCTGAAAGGTTAAGCTTTCACCCTACCCTAGACAAAACAGAAAAATGGGAAGGGGAAAGAGAAAGAACCTTGAGAGCTTTATAAATTAGTCTAATCTCCTATATTTCCAGGAAGACTGACCTGGTCCTGGGGATGTAAGTTGCTAATGTTATAAGAAAAGAAAACATGTAACATGCCTATCTGTGTACACATAGAAGCACACTATGTTAYAGTGAAAAAATGTTCATCTATAATTGCTAAATATTAATTTTGATCTGTTGCTTGTTTTACTGTTTAAGGTCTTGTGTCTAATTATTTGTATTTTGGAGTAAAAAGCATTATTTTTATTTACTTTTTTCCCTGGACCTATTCTCTCCCACCCCCAACACTTGCTGTTACAACCTTGAGTTCCTGAGATATTGCAGCATTCCCTGTCACACCTGTAACTATTTGTTAAACATTTATCTTTTGCAATACAATTACAGCAAAATAGTTAGGACTAAAATTATATCTACTACTGTTTATGATAGAATGAGGAATTTTGCTTTTAATTTATTCTGTTTGTTGAAGAGGTCTGAAAAACTCTATGCACATTCATAGATCAATGTCTAACTTTTAAAGCCTTTATCAACAGTCTTATATTTCCAGTTTAATCTTATCATCATGAAGGTAGACAAAACCAGACAACCACACAAGCTCCAGGAACTAGCACACAAGCAGTTCACAGTAATGAGGATGCATGTGAGTTTTCCTTTTTGATTTAGGATATCTCATGGATATTGCATGGATTGTGCAGGTGGTTCAGGCTTTTGGACTCCTATCCTTGCCAGGGTAAGAGAACTGCTGTGTTAGTGGCCGACTGAGATGATGTTCACTCTTCCAACAGGAGAGATTATTGCCGCGGCACACTGGCCAGTGACCACGATTAAATCCTACGTATCCCATACGCTACAGTGCAGGGTCAGATTCCACAAAGGAGTAAACAACACTTCCCTAGAACAAGAGTATTTCTGTAAGGAGGTCAAAAGTGATCACAGTTCTGTAAAGCAAACTGCACTAGAACACTATAAAATTATTGCAGTAGAAATTAGGTTCATTAAAGTTTAACTATTGTAAAAATGAGTATTTATGATTCAGCTATTATGTAAACAAGACAGACAAAGCACCTAATTAACAACATTTATAGTAATGGAACAAAAGACTATTTTAAAAAGGACTTTTCCCAGTTTGTTTCCAGACTTCTTTTGCTCCTTTAATGCTTTCTCTTTTCACACATTTCCAGTAACCTTGAATGCCTTGCTGTTGTGGTACCTGTAATAAAATTGTAGTGTGTTCAGCATTTACACAAAAAAAAGACTCTTACTCACAGACTGTGTAAATATTCATATAATATATAATGTAATGCTGCTGCTCCCATAACTCATATGCATAGTAACAAGTTCTTGATGGCAGCACTTCTCCCAGATTCATAAGCACTAAGGAATCTTCAGTTTACAATATAAGTTCTTTCTATTCACTATCTTCACTTGCATTTCTACAAGTGTTAACAAGATAGTTGCAAATTCTCCATAATAATCATCTGTTGTATTTAAAAAATGATAAATATATAACTGCAAATGACAGACTATGTCAGCTTGTTACCCTCAAACCTCGATGAATTCGGTTCTTCAGGACTCCAAGAAACTCTCCATGGCTGAGGCAATCATCTCCATCCAGATCAAAGATCTTGAAGATGGTATCCAAAACATTATCTGAGAGCTCCTGTCCTGTTGCCACCTTCACTGCTCTCTTGAACTCAGCTAGTAAAGACATAATATTACATTATATGTGACTGTGAACTGAAAAAATTGTAAAGCACATAAATAGCAAGATTCTGTACAACTTACAATGTCTCCTGGCATCTTAACTAGAGAATGTGGGATGTGTGAACTAGTAAACTATATCGGAAGACCTCAATCCAGATGTACTTGAGCTTGCTTCATATTTCACAACAGAATCTTTATTACCTGTATTACAAGCTTTTTAAACTGCACTACTCATTTTCAAGCAACAGTGAAAGTGATAATTAGTTTTTGCTGAAAATAGTTGCATGTTAAAAAAATATTTACTTTTGGCTGACATACATATGTGCATACAGATTAGAAAGAATTTGCCTTACTACAGCCTCATAAAAAACCACTACCATTTTATTTTGAACCAGTTGCATGTCAAATAACTCCGTAAGAATACTCTGCTCCTCAGAGAACAGTTTTCCTGCTACACTCCACCTCAACTGGCAATCCCCTCAGTGATTCGGTACAAACACATACCATCAGATACTCAGGGCACTGATTACAGCACATGGTTTTATGTACTTGTGGTTCTGTTTTTTAAAGAGGTGTTAAGAAGCAGGTTACCTCTTCTTAGATTTATGGGGGAAGAGCTTATGAGGACTTAAGGCAGAAATAGTTGTCATACTTCTCTGGAGATCTACTTTCCTCTTCAGCTTCTTGTCCTCTTTCTACCCTATCATATGCATTACAGTAACACCTAGTTTCCCACTTTTGGGCTTATGGTATAAAGAATTTGGAGTTTTGACTCAAATATAGATGAAGAAACAGGCATTGGCATTGCCATAAAACATTAGAAAGTAACAGTGAAATGATTATTATAGCAAGTACAATCACAGCACACAAATTTGATACATTTTTGTAGGCATTGTGGAAGTATGAATTTCAAGGAGGGACTGGAGCTTACTATAGTATAGTAGTTTTGTAGATTATTACAGGAAATTGTCCCACTAAATCATATATAGTGTATATATGTGTGTGTGTGTGTGTGTGTGTGTATGGCGTGTGTGTGGGTGTGTGTGTATATATATACACACTATGGTTCTATTCTCATAGACAAATGCAGTTTATAAACATTGGTATAAATATGATTAGTTCTGGGCAAGAGCACTCTTGGTTTAGTTCTCATCATTGCCTCTTTGAACAATTCATGTATAAATGTAGTTGATTCATTCACATTTAGTTCACATATAATTATGGGGAACATCCTTCTGTAAAAGGATATACCACAAATTAAAAGTGTCATGCAATACGAGATGAAGTCTTAATTTTGTCTTTAGAAACATGTAAGCTGTTTTAGCTCTTTATACTAAATATAAATCCAAAGCTGACACTGCAGTTTTTCTTGAACAGAATATGAAGAAAGGGAAAAAGACCTTCTAAAATTGTGAAGCATAAAAATCTTCAAACCAAGAAGGGTCATCTTATCAGGGAGAAAAGATGAGCTGCAAATTTAGAATAAAAAATATGCATAGGAATAATGGGAAGTGCTAAAGGACTGACCGATTAAAAAAAAATTCATATGTGTGTGAATACACACATGTACACATGCAAAACAGCCAAAGAACTTTGAAGAAGGAATGATTAAACATGTATATGTGTAACATTCATGAGTTACCTCAGAAGCTGTTTTCAATCACAATATGGTTCAGTGCATAAAGAAACGCTCAAGTGCTGTTTGGTTAGTAATGAGCTTTTCTAAAGAAATGTTACTAGAGTGAACACCAGCTATAGGCTTCATCATCCTTTGGCACTCTAGAAATGTGTTGCTTACATAAAGGTGAGCTAAACGCTCATATCTCACTTGTGACTATTATTTCGTCATTACTTCATCCTCTTTTCTTTCCACTTGTACGTCTTGTATTAATACAATCTGTATCCCCCATAGAAGAAAGATGCTGACAAATGAGGCAGAGGAGGGCCATGAAGCTGGTTGGGGACGGGGGCAGGTGATGGAAGAAGAGAAGCTGAGGGAACTGAGGATAACAGAAGGATGAGGGGGTATCTAGCTGCAGCCTTCAGCTACCTAAACGGCTTATAGAGAAGACAGAGGCATATTTTTCTTTGGGGTGCACAGAGGTAAGAGGCAATCGTCACAAGTTGCAGCAAGGTAATCTGATTGAAAACAGAGAAAAAATCTTCACTACGAGAGTGGTAAAGCACTCTAGAACAACCTAGAACAGGTTGCCCAGAGAGGCTGTGGAAACTAAACTCTCACTGAAAGCTGGATTAACTAGTGATGGAAATTACAGCATGGTAAAAACACAAAGGTTTGGCCTTTGATTTAAATAATCTTTGTATTTCTCTCTCAAGAATATTGAATTATCTTCCTGTCTTGTCACATGATTCTTTCATTTTTTTAGATAAGCCCATCAAATATTTATTTCAATGAATGTTAAAGTCTCATCAACTTTCCTCAGGAATTTTTTATGCTACTATTTTCAGAAAACTTATGAGGGCTGTCTTTCAAGTATAACAGGTAAGTAACAACCTCAGAACTAGAACAAAAAGCATTTTTATTTCCATGAAAGTTTTGCTGCATTGCTCCTAATTTCTATTATATGGGAAAGAAGAACTATCAGCAACTTCTCTCCCCCAAATCTTTGTTAAAAGAAACACGTTACTACATGTTTTTTTTTTTTTAATAGCTATGATTGTGTAATACTACATAAGCACATGGAGATGACAGTATGGAGGAATAAATAAAACATAGTAAATTGCTATAAACACTTCAAAAGAACAGATTTCTACTGTTAATTTCCTCAGAAAATTAGTTTTATTAGCAGGAAAAAGTTTTATTATCATGAACTGTTACAAAACATGCATTCTTTCATGAAAACCTTCAGTCAAATTTCCTGATCTATAACTTGGTCTGATGTGAGTGGTTTGGTGAATGGGATATTATATAGCTCACTAGAACTTACAAATTAAAACATTTTGGGAAAGATGCATCATTATTTTTCCTGAAGTAGAATCAATCTGGAAGAGCAGGATCCTATATTTTTGGATTCCATAATGCTACTTTGGGATAACTTATTTACATAAATTCTGTAACAAATATATTTTCTCTTAAAAATACATATATGAAGCTGTGCAGCACTTACCCCGTTTAACAGGACGATTAGCTACAGTAAACATCTGCATGGCAATAGAGAAGTCTTCCAGGTTGTTTGTAAACTTGCAAAAAGTCTTGAATTCCTCCAAACTGATATTCTAGAGTATTACAGAATTCAGATGATATATATTGAATAATACATTCAAATCTTAGTACATCTATTTCCTTAAATCTGGTGGGACCTAATATTTAGGTGTGAGTCTGCTTATTCATTGTCAATGTTTTTGTTTCTTGGTTGAGAAATTATCACTATTCTTATTTGCATAAAATCATTGTGAAAAGCTGCAATAATTCATTCAGAAACTAGTTACATTTTTGTATACTCATACTCAAATGAAAACTTGTACTTAAAAACGAGGAAGCAAAACAAAGTATACTTTATGTACCAACCTCGCCTGCCTGAATTCTGTCTTTCACATTTTGCCAGTAAATTTCATTGTTTTCCTCATCAGTGAAATACAGCAGCCATTCTGCAAAGTCTTCTTTTCTCATGACGTTCAAGCCCTTTGAAAACTGTATGAATTCCATTTCTTGTACTTCTGTTTGCAGATTTTCCATGAATCTAAGTGTAAACAAACATTATCCAACAGTTGCTACTTGCACTTGCACCACTTTATCACTACTCCTACCTTAACTACTACATGTAGCAGACACTAACACCTAACCACAGATACTATCTACATCAGTGTTTAAAATGTTGTTGATGTAATTTTACCTGTTGGTACTGATTTGTTTCCACTGCTGCATTTCAGTAATTATACCAGTAGGGTGCTCTCTAAGTCTATGTACATAGCTTGCTGCTGGTAAGATAATTTACAGATGCACCTAACATATAGTTTTTGCATATGAAAGAAAAATGTGCAGATAATCAGATAAAACTACTGAAGAGGCAGTATTAAAATGAATGAATGAATGAAAAAGGACACAATAACTAAAGGCCCAACACATGATTTATGAAATTTCATATTAGTCAGAGAGGAATGACAAGGTTGGAAAATGCTTAGAAAGATGAGGCTCTAATAATCACAAACAACATAAGCCCTAACTAGAAAGGTGACAGAAAAAAAAGGAAAATTGAACTCATCGATACAGGAAAAGATGACTAAAAGCCTCAAAGATTATAACTGCAGAGAGGGGTTTGGCAAATCAGGTCTGCACTCATGAGAGAATGGATTAAAGAGGATTACAGTTGACATGTGCAGAGTTTGGAAGAGGGTAGAAAATGATGTCACAGGTGTTTGGGAAGGTAACAAGAGAACTGTCTGAAAAAGGGAGGTGTGAGTATCAAGGTTTTTAGGATACATCTTTTTTTTAGGGAGAAAAAGAGAGTAACACATGAAGCAAGTAGCAACCTGCAGGCACAGAAGCTACCACTATAAGCAGAGCTGTAGCTCTGAGTTGCAGTTTGGTTTACATGGCCATTATCCTTCCTTCTGGCCTGATACAAATTTGGAGAAAGCAGAAAACAATGGTGTGATCTATTTGATAATTCTTACCTTAGAAATGGGGCAATGTAAAAATAAGTGATAATTTTTTAGTGGAAGTAAAGGCTAAAAAAACAATGACGCTTGCCAGAATGTCCCTACTGTAACAAAAGAACCCTGCTTTAGTGAGTTGCAATAATTACTGATAGGAAGGAATGAAATACTTCTATACTGAGACAAAGCAATTAGTTGGAAAAGAGGACAGCTAAGTGTCTATGCAGCAAAAATGAGTAGAGGCTCATTTGCTTGTCAGTATTTGCATGGCCTCACTGGATTTGAATTCTTTTCCCTGAAATTGAGGCATTTTAGTCYGTACAACTATCTTTAGTTCTTTAATGAGATCACTTGGACAATTAGTAGCTTGAAACTGTGTGCAATCTGTAAGGGGTTAGCTGAAGACTGCTTTTGCAGCATAAGCTCTCTCTTGTATTTTCTTCCACAATAATTAGAGCTGCACATACAAATAAAGGGCCTGAACAAATGCTTCATTGCTCAGGGCATGCAGATAAATGAAAGCCTCACAGTGGAAGTGATTTTAAGTGGCAGGCTACAGTTTTATTAATGCAATACCGAGGAGGGGTATGGCATGCTCTCTTATTTTATATGGACATCTATCTGGTCCAGTAAAGTAGGTTTATAAGGCTTCCACAACATAGTCAATAATTGAGGCATATTCCTCCACAGTCCACCTTAAGACCTGGCTCACTTTCAAGTCCCCTTACTCCCTCTCACAAGGGGATAAAATCCCAAAGGAATTGCTTGGTCGGCAGATGTGAAGGAGAGGCCCGTTGTCTTACAGAGCTGCAAAAGCTTCCTTGTAGCTTGCAAACCATGCTTTAGTTTTCAGACGCAGCTCCTGCCCTTGCAGCTAAGCTAATGAGGTGACTGCTGCTTCTGGCCAGCCAACAACCAGCGTGGGATGGAGAAGAGCTGCCAGCCTGCTCAGCAGTCCCACTGCTCTGTACAGCCCCAATGAGATGCCACTGTTTCAGCTGGCAGGAGAGAGGAAGGCAGGGACTACCACTTGGTCTAGGGTAGGGCAGAGCACGGCCATAAGGGATGGGCTGGTGGAAGGGTGACAGGGTGAAGGAGTCCCTGGCTATCTCTGGGGTGTGGATAAAGATGGTTAGGACAAAATACATCAGCGTATATAATAGGCCATGCTGCTAGGAGAAGCAGTTGTGGCTGGGGGAACTCAGAGAACTGTTGCCCCTGAAGCCTATCAGAAACTGGCTGCTCTCTACCTTGAAGACCGTGATCCTCAGACCATTTTTTATATCCACTATATCTGTCCTGGCTGACCAGGTAAGAAGGACCAACATCATGAGGGGCCTCCCCCAGAGGCAGGTGGGATCGGTGTAGACCAGGCAGGGGGTCAGTCCAGCCGAGACTGGACCAGGATCGCTTTGCTGCATTTTGAGTGTGTATGGCAAGGTCTGAGGAGCAGGTAGGATCCGGGACATGGTTTATGCTTGTCTGGAAGTCACAACAGAAAACACGCAGAACGATAGCTGCACCTTTGTAGTCTCCAACCCATTTAATGCTTGGTCTAGGGAAGGAATTGCTGCTGAAAGGGAGATCACTTTCAGAAATATGCCTAAACCGTGGATATAGGGAAACAAGACACCATGTGTTTTATTTTCCTGGCTTTTAGTCTGTGAAAGGTGGACACACCTTTGTTATTTAAAGTATGAGTTATTTATTGGGGGAGCAAGTCTCAAATATTAGCTGTCCTGGTCATGTTCTTCCATCTTCTCTACATGCTACAGTTGCAGATACTACTTAAGCAGAAGACCCACAGCAGTCTGCTCACTGGCTGCTTTGGCCATACCAAATAAAGGCAGGAGAGCTGAAAGACCAAGCATTTTTACGTGCTGAGGAAGAAACCAGGTGGCCCATGTAGCCACACACATCAGCCAGCTGAAAGGTGCAACAGACCCAAAGAGGAAAGGGAAAGGTTTGGCTGTGGCATTTTTAACATGCACTTGCTTCTGCACCCTCTTCTGGCCTGCCAGAGAATGAAGTGTTGCATTTCCCCTGTCCCACTGTGGGTTTTCACYGCCTTTTCTCAGGCCTGTTTTTTTGCCCATTCCAGTTGCCTTGAGGCAATGATACTGCATACTTCCTATTGCCTGATAACTACATATCTTACTGCACTACTCAGATTAGGGAGGGGAGCTTCACTTATTACTTATTTAGGTACAAAATATTTAATGGATATTTCATTTCAACTTGTAGGCTTGCTCCTGGCAAGGCGGAGTGGGAAGATTTCATGCAGTACTAAATGCTACTTGGAGCAGAAGCTGAACCATGCAATTTAAAATTCAGATGTGATAGTCTCCTATATTACAAAAATTACAATAATATGAATCATCGCATCAGCATTCTAGGTCATTTTTATTCCCAGATGTGAGAGTTAAAAATCCTAATGAGTTTTTTTTTTAGAGAAAGTTATTAAAAGTTATTTTTAATAACTTTCTAGTTAGAAAGTAAAGCTTGATACTTATATGCCTAAGACACTACTAGAGATATTTGCTTTTGCACCTGCTGGATCACAATGTGATGAACTTCTGCTGGAAATTCCTTCAAATTTCTTCAGATATTAGGAAAAACAAGAATAGAAATGAAAATCCTGCTCTCCTGAAGTCAATAGGAGCTTGGCCATGGACTTCTAAAGGGTCCAGGGGTCCAGAACTAGAAACAGGGAAGAGGACTGTGATCTCAGAAAATGCTGTACAACTCCAGAGTAATTACACTGGGAATACTCTTACACTACAGTAGCTGACAATAAAAGCAAGTCCTGAGTTTACAAAAACTGAGTTTACAAAAAAAGAAAAGGTAAATCCTTAATTTTTAAGATGGTAAAAAGGCAGGGAACAGACAGCACTTTAAGATAACCTGCTTTATCCACACTCTTTAAAAACACCCACGTTGAAGGCTAACGGCCAAATTTGTTATCCTGTTACAACAGCCTCCAGAAACCTTATCAGGATTTAAGCCCTCATTTTGTAATATGCTTTGCAAATCTATAGAAAGAGGGAGTCTCTCAAGACTTTCTGGCAACTCACCTTTCAGAGAAGTGAAAATGTAATAAAAGTGGGGGGACCTCAGGAATCCAGTTATCCTCCCTCCACCCTGAGATGTTGAAATGAAGTGCTAGCTTTGTATATTCCTTATGGCACACAAAGTAGCAGAAGGAGCACAAAAGGAAAGGTTAGGAAAAGCTTCCCTTCATACACCTATTGACCTGTACTGAAAGTTTGTACAGAGCTTTAATACTCAAATACAGAACTGACCAGTGCCTGTGGCAGTAATCTGCAGGAAGGAAACGTAACAACAAAGATTGTCATGGATACATCACGCCAGCATCTGAACTCAGCTGAGGCTCATCTTTGGACACTGGAGTCCTGTTGAAGATTTGATAGTCCCCTCTGCAGGAAAGGACTGCTACAATCCAGCTGCCAGGCTGCCTCTTTGCAAATCTGACTTTCCAAACAGAATATAGAAAATCTAATGTGGACTTGACCATAAGCTTTATAGAACTTCAGATACATGCTCATAAATTCGGTTTTGCAAGCCGCAAGACAGTTGATGAATCTCACGGTTTTCAGAATTATAGCAAAAAAGCACTTTGATTTAATGTCCTCAAATGTTTCCAACTCAAACATAACAAAACTACTCACTTGCATTTATAAACATTCCGTAGAAACTAATCAAGCTATTCCTCTGGTAGGTATATAGGAAAGGAAGAAATGGAGATTCTTCTTAACCTTATTACTAACTATCCAGGAAATGTTCAAATTCAGTTATGATATGAATACATAATCATGAAGCCAGATTTTGCTCCCATCTCTTCCATTTCCTCACTGTCTGATACTGGCTACATGTGATGTAATCTCTAAGTGTGCTGGGGGTTTATGTACATACATATACTTGTATCTGTGTGTATATGTACACACAGACAAGTAAGGGGGCAACCATAAATCTGTTTTTGCAAAGCACTTCTAAATCCCTAGATGAAAATCACCACAAATGTACAAACTATCATCACAGCAAAAGCACTGCTGCATTACTGCTTGATGAGGCTACTTGGAAGAGATTCTGCATCCGTGCATCAGCATAAACACGGAAAAGCACCAAGTTTCAGCACTAGCAGTGTGGTCCTTTCTAGATCATTCTGGTTTCCTATATGAAAGACTTCAAATGAAACGTAACAAGGAATTTCAGAATACTGAAAGAGCAGAACACGACAGGTGAAGAAAAGATTGTGTACGGTCATACAATTAGTGGTCTTTGAGCTAAGGCAAAAAATAAAGACGAAACAATGAATAAAGAATATTTCTGGTGCACAATTCTATTAATGTATATGAAGTTTTGAAGCAACAAATCAAGTAAGAAAACACTGTAAAAAGGATTTGAAAAATGCCCATTTTTTAACCATACCAGAAAACAATCTCTGTAAGCCATTTGTAAACCAGAAAAAAATACAGCCATTACAGTTTTTTGTATTTTTCTTTCCATACTTTGCACTTCTTCCTTTTTCCTTTTTTTTCCCCCTTCCTTTCCTTCAAGTGGATTGTGAGAGATTTAAGCTTGTTTAGGGACAGATTACAAAAAAAAATCATAGCAGTCGTAAACTCTTTTGGGAGTAAATTACTGTCTCCTCTTTTATTTGGGATTAGACATGCTTAAATAAGATCAGTAAGGGACTTTTTCAGAAAAAAAAGGTGGCTGTCAAGAAGAAATACTTGCTATACCTAGAAGACTATTTAGCTTTCTACCCAGAAAGAAGAAAAAAGAATACATAAAGCACTGCTGAAATTCAAAGCGCAAGTGAAATGCTTTTGGAAGGAAAAGCCCCCAAATGGTTTCTATGTCTCAAAAAATAGGGACAACTACCATGCATGAAAAAAAGCCTGGAATTCCAATGACTTTCTGGCTTCATGTTTGAAATCTGACATTTTGTAAGACAGGGCTTGGTATTAGAGGCTGACATTATTGCTGAGTTGTAAAACTCAGTGGTGGTTGCCTGAAACTGAATTTTTTTCAGGTCTTCTGAGAAGAAAGTGTGACCTGCTTACAGCTTCTTGCATTACATTAACCCTTGTTACATCATTTTAGGCTTTGTGCATGTTGTTCTATACCATCTTAAACTGTTGTAGAAGAACAACCATTCCAGTTGTGTTTGACTAGGAGGCACCACCTTTACTAGTGATGTATGTAAACTTACTTCAGAATAATTTAGATTAACACTGCCTAACTTTTGCCAGGGAAACCAGCTGTTGCTTTCGAAGTTCTGAATGGTGACATTAAGGACAGTGTAGCTGGCAAGAAATTGTGTAGCACTTTTGAGCTGAACACGTATTCCTTGAATCAAGAAGATTAAGATCTTAAGCTTTAAGACCTTTGAAACCTCCTTGTTCCTATAGGAAAAACATAGGATTGTGCTTCCTTGATTGCTTCCACAACTTCTAAGCAGGCACAGGGGAAGCTGCAGAATGAAGCAGGAATCCCACCACTAGATGCAAGCTGCTCAACAGAGAAAGAAAAGGAGCAGCTTTCTCTGCTGTTTTGACTATGTTCTGCATGATATTGAGAAAAGAGCTTGACTGGACACAAAATACCTATGAAAAGATTACTTCTTTACTTCCATACACACAGCAGCTCAAGAAAGGCTAAAAATGTTATTTTTTTCTTCTGTTTCATGGTCTCTTTCCTTATGTCCACTAAAAAGCAGCTTGGGGACTGTCCTTGTGTGCACCATCTATGATGACTTCCAAAGAACCACACACCAGGTGGAGACAGCAGGAGCACTGCATGCTTAAACATTTTGCCTCTCTCCAGTCAATGTGCTGCCTGTCTTTGGGGCTGTGGGAAGGAGGCACCAGAGCTGGCTTAGAGCAGCTCTACGTTGCCTGAAGAGCTGTAGAGGGTTTCTGTCTTCTTTGTGCCATCTGAATGCAAAGAAAGCAGAAAAGGGCAAATTATTTGCCCTGATATATTGACTGTGGCCCTCTGATATTTTTTAAATCATTGGACTGTGGGCTAAAAGGGCTGGACATCATTGGTGTACATGAAGATACAGATGGTTACACACTCACAAAAGGATATTTTAAAGTCAGCCAGAGAAACTGAAAAGGKAGCATGAGTAAAATATATGTAAGTAATGAGGTGAGAACATTAGTCTCTGCTTTCTGAATTCCCTTATAAGTACAATGAAATTTCACAAAGAAAGCATTCCTGGATTATTTTTTTTTTTAGTTTCAGGGACTCTACAGCACAGTGCTATCTGTATATTTAAGTAATGTGACAAGTTTTAGTGTGTCCTAATCAAATTTAATCATCCCTACTTTCTAATAGGTACTACACTGATCAATGAAAGGCTTTCTAAGCAAGAACTTGGAAAATGATAAAAGCATTCACCATCATTATTTTCTGCTTTTGACAATGATCTATGTCTGTACAGCTCATCAGTCATCTCTTGTAAAAACAGCATGGCACTTTGATCAAACAGCCAACAATAGCTTCCCGTGTAAGGTAAAATGTTATGAGCGGCCATCAGACAGAAATCACATTTTCTCTGAACAATAGGAACCCAGAAATGATGTGCTTGATTTACTTGCAAATAAAATCATGTGAAAAGTGATATCTTCGCACAGGTTAAAAAGACACTGATCCTTTTATTCACCTTTCTGTCTGTTAAACAAACTTGGCTGTCATGTTGCAACTGACATGGAGTGTATACGCAGTGATAAAGAGGCACATTCCAACTCCATGAAAAATAACTGCCACTGTTGAAAAATTACCTGCATTAAACCTTACACTTATCCCACAAAATTTAAGAGCAAGATGTGGGAGTTTGATTTTGATTGCAGGCCTCTATCTGTGTGGTAGGCAAAGGTCTTTAACCTGCATGTTCTGAATGTATTAGGTGCATAGTTTTATCAGTGTCATGCCTCATTGGGTCAACGTAGGATTTTATCTAAAACCTGAGGCATTCCAGTTTACACTGTATATGCAAACACAACCTTTTACTGGTGCTCTCTGTCTTTTGTTTCATTTAGAGGACCTATGGTATAGAAAAGGGAGCTGCAGGCATCTTAAACTTATTTTACTCATTTAGCTTTCTATTGAGTCATGGTCTTCAGAAGAGAAAGGTTGTTTATTTGAAGACTGGTATGTGCTTGAGTCAATGGAGGGGAACACTGTAGTGTTAAGAAAATTGTCACTCTTCCTTTTTTATTTTGGCTTTCCCCAAACCTCTACTGATTGCAACAACATCCATTTTTAAGAGAGCTGATACAGATTCCCCTGCTTCTGAATATAACTTGAAATAAACATTTTATCCTGATTTATTTTCACAGATCACAAACAACTGATTATTTTTGTAGAAAAAGTACTAGTAATGTAGATAATCTCTTGATATTGTGTTACAAGACAGGTGTCAGGATGCATGCAGGTATTTAGGCACTTAGCTTGCATTTATCTCAATGAAAGAGTGTGCATTTGGATTCTGGGCTCAAGTTCACATGGGAAGATATGTCTTGAATTGATATGGGAGAAACTGATCTCCCAACTAATGGAGGGTTTTAAGCAGTTAAGTTGTGATGCTGTGTAGGTGGTGGTCATCGTTACTGATTGAAATAAAAATTGGAAGAAAGAATCTCATCCAATTAAAACACCAGCAGCTGATACACCACTGGGCTTTCAAACTGAAAGCAACCAAAGCAGAACTCCGTACTCTGATGTAGACAAGAATAACAGCATATTTCTGAAATGTATGTGATGTATAAACTGAATGACTCCCTATATCAAACTTAGAACTTTTTATTAACTTCTGATTTTACAAAGCTTACAGTGAAATAGACTGGTATGAGATTGACTGTCACATGCTTCAGGGAACAATGGTCACTATTTCACTGCAGTTTCAGTCGGATGTGGTGTTTACTTTCTGGCTTAATTTGAGTTCTGACTTGAGTGCCATGAAGTACCTGCACAGTCCCCTTGCAAAAGTAGTTCAAAGGGTAAAAGAAAAGGCATGGTTAAAGTCTGAACAGAAGCTGGAATTTGAAGTGAGGACAGAAGTTGCCTGTATCCTACCATAAGAGCGGGGGAGAGGGGGCAGGGTGTAGGTCTCAAATGTTTTTTGTTGATTAGCAGTCACTTTTTTGATGATTTGACCAAGAAGAAGAAAAATGCTCCTGAGCCATACTGTCTGAAGCTACGCCATCAAACAGCTGCCAAGAACGGTAGTCCCAGCTCTCATGACCTCCAGCCCCACTGCTGCTTTTGAGCTCATCACGGTGCTCAGCTTCTCCTGCCGAGAGCAGACTCCAGGAGCTAAACTAGAAAGTTAACCATGCAAAATCATGAATAGCCTCCTGCTTGCTTACCTGCTTAACTTTCTGAACCAGCTCAGTGTGAGGTCAGATTAATCCCTGTGTTAGTGCAAAGTAGAGAGAGTAGGAATAGGATTGGTTGCTGTTAGACTTGCGTATCTGAAAAAGTACCTGAAAAACTCAGAATACCGAAGCTTTTCTTTTCCTTCTCTTCCAAAGAAATGTACCAGTAACATGGTATTAACACCAGAGCCTTCCAATTCTGCTCCCTATAAAATGAAAAACTACGATTAATTACTAGGCATTGAATGACTATTGCTATCTATTCAACACAAATCTTGAAATATTTTGAACTAGAATTTTACAAGATACCATTGTAATTTAATTACTGTTCCCAAAGCTATCTCAAACGAATCTCAGAGCTGCATAATTCCTCCACATGAACGAGAAACAATGCATTATATGTTCTGCTTCTAATATATTCTATACAAAGACTGAATACATTTTATAACTACCTTTTGTGTATGTTGTTAGAACTTAGAAGATTGCTAGTTATATTTTTTAAAAACTTGACACTTAGCTGAATACTGATGTTAAAAAGTTAACATCTTTGTAAAAAAAGTGTTTTAATCAGATCTTTCAGATTTGTTCCAGCCATTTGCAAACTCTGTTCTGTAAATACATTCATGACTTAGTTATGGAACAAACTAGAAAAACACA
Organism: Apteryx rowi; assembly: GCF_003343035.1. Taxonomy (NCBI): domain Eukaryota; kingdom Metazoa; phylum Chordata; class Aves; order Apterygiformes; family Apterygidae; genus Apteryx; species Apteryx rowi. The sequence continues at coordinate 814,448 of NW_020450263.1, read as the reverse complement.
TTCACAGTATTCTATTGTAATATGTTTTATATGGCTTCTTGCCATATTTCAATTTTCTTAATTTTTCTAATTTTATTTAATCTGATAAAAAGAGTTCTGCAGAAAAAGGATGAACATTATTTCAACTCAGAAATCTTTATCAGCATCTTTAACAAGCCTAAAACCACACATAATGCTGGATATCTGTTTTGTTCTTCTTTCAGCACTAACATAGTGGCATTTCTTTGAACGCAACAAAACACTAAGAAACATGAAGAGAGATTTTTTTTTTTTAAGTCTGGAGGGATTTCAACAAACTATTCTTATGACATCTAAATAGCCTCTGTGTCTTTTATCTGGCTGAAGAGGTAAGATGAAAGACAAGAGTCTATTCATAAGATTTAATACTAATGGTTATTTAGCTTTCAGCATCATCAATAACAAGTCCCATTAGTCCACTGTGCGTTTCATGCTTACTGCATATGTGACACAATATTTTATCATTAAAGAGGTAACATTCCTCATTTCTACCTGCAAATCACAATTCACTAAATGCCAGTGGTAGGAAGTAAGTATGAATGAACCTAGAAAAAACCTTTCAAGTCATATGCAAACTGCACTTATTGAACTTTAACATTTAACAGTAGGCAAAGAATATTTAAATACCCACAAGGTCCATGCTTCTCAAGTTTAAACAGTTCAGGTTACGAAGGAGACTGATACATAGATTCCTGTATGCTTATTTGAAAGTCAAACCCAAACTATTTATGTCAGAATGCAAGGTTTTGTAGGAAGAAACAGAGGAGAATCAACACATTTCTCACTATAGGAAATTTCTCATCTGCTTTTTGTGCTTTTGGTTTACATGTTTAAAGGAGACTTGAAAAATGCAAAAAAATAGATTTGCTGAAGTAACTTTTAGAGCTGAACTCCTGATTACATGATTTAATGTTTCTAGTAACTCATATTTAACTATGACTCCATATCGAAATCAGTGTTGCATTGAAAGCATGCTGAAAAACAAGGTTTAAGTAATGTTAAAAACTAAGTCTGCAACAGAAAAAGGTTTTCTTCTATTCAGGTTTCTGTAGTTATAAGCTAGAAGACATACAAACAATACCTATCTCATCTTATCTAAGATGACAAAGCCTATCCCTGGATTTATAACAAATATGCACCTACTTGTTGGCTACCCTCTTTATCAGTTGAAATTCCAAGGTGGATCTGGCAGATGTCCAAGCACTATGTTAGAGTTAAATATATTTTAAAACTACAAAACAGTACATTTCTTTAAAACAGAATATGCAATAGGAAACCAGAGAGACTACAGCTTGAGGGTAAAATTTCAAAAAAATTTCTTTCACTAGGGTTAATGCTATTAAATTAAAGTACATGTTAGTACATAATTCCTTTTTGTCCACGGAATCATTAGGAGCTTTTGCTGCTGAACTGTATAAATTAGTACCAACATGACAAATCTTTGTTAGAAGATAATGAGAGCTCTATTAATATTTCCAACACCTCACCCTCCTGAGCTTAGGTAAAAGAATAACTTACACTTGGAATGTCTCTCTTGGCAATGAGAGTGAAATGGTAACCTAATCTTAAAGCTGTAAAAAAGACCAGACTGCAACTTTCAGTCACAGAGCCACCATCTAAATTCAGTGAAATTTTGTACTCTGGTGTGTCTGGTGGCTTCAGCCCTTGGCAGGTGTCCCACAGCCCCTTTCTGAGCTTGCAGAAAGGAAGCTCAGGCACAGAGCAGAGAAGCGATAGTGATAAGTTTTGAGTCTTACCCTGATGTGAGCATGGGTTGGGGTGTGGACATATGTCTAGATCAGGGAGCTCAGATGTGTCCTAGGTCCACTTGTTCAAACAAAGAATCCCAGAGACCAAGCTCTGATGCCACACAAGCCTATATGAACTAATGAACACGTGTGTACACATTATAAATATAAGCTTACATTTCTAGAGTAATTTTAACTCCTGGTACACTTTTCAAAAGCATCATGAACTGCTAAATTATGCAATTCTTCCATTTTAAACAAGATCAGATAACACATTTATTTCTTTTTTATGTTACACAGACTGGTAGAATAGAAGTCGCATGCTGCAGACACTGAGTCACAGCGCAGACCTAATCCTGTAGCTCTCCACTGAGCTTCTGACATTTATGACCTGATACTGCAGCAAGTAGTAACAGGTGCCACTGAGAAGAAACTTATCACTTAGTGAGATGGGTTTTCAGAATAATGTACCTAACTGATTTTCAAAACACATCTGAACTGTTAATAGACTGACTGTCTCTTGACTCTTACCACCTTTCATTGCAGAATGCACTAGAGGCATGACTGGCAATTATTAAAGTCTGTAATATGTTCCTTGTTCTCTTACTTGCTTCCTGGAAGATGATGTTAACTATGCCATGTCTTGTTTTGGTAGAAAATTTAAAAATAACACATATTTTGGATTTAAGTTTTTTGGTTAAGATAGACAGTAAGCAAATAAAGAACTGGGACAGAAAAGAAAGGAGAGTCAAGGAGAAAAATATCTTAGCTTCTATCTGCTATCGATGACCTGAATCTTTCTAAAGTTAAGACCAAATCTTTCCAAATTTTTCTGAGAGGCCTCTTCTCTGAAATGTTACTTGTTTTTCAGCTGCTAGGTCAGGCTGCTATCCCTGGAGGCAATCTAGTCTTCAATCTAAGCAGTTTAGCCTCAAGCACTGCTTGAGAGAATGAAGCTTTCTATGAATTTGGAGAGTCTCCAAGATGTTGGGACATATCCCCAAATTCAGTTCTGAGAAGTAGTTTCTGAAGATATATCCATTATGATATTAATCCTACTAGGTACAGCTAGTCAAAAGAATTGTAACTGGACAGGCAAACTAGCAAGACTGGGAGATCCAGGTCTCCAGCACCAGTCTTTCTGGCAAAGCCCAGACAGCTTAAAGCGGGCCCCAGAATGAACAGCATAAAATTTTATGATGTATCAGCTTTAATCCTGTAAATCTATACCAATGTATTAATGCACTGCAAAGCACTTTCTCACTAGGTAGGCTTCAAGAATATATCAGATCTGGTACGAACAGGCTAAACTGTGTATATTTTTTTTCTATAGAGGGTATAACAGACAATACCTGAGAAGAGATCTGATGGACGATTTTCGAAACAACAAACAATCTGTATCTAGCATTTAACAATATCTGGCATTCCCACTACTCGAGGATTAGTTGTTCTATAGTGACAACTAATGCCATGGAATTGGTGGGTTGTCCTGTTAGTGCCTTTAGCAAGGCAGAAAATGTAACTTCATTCTTCTCACATTAATGTCCTTTCAGCTTTCAGCACGTCACCCAGAGTTCTCCATCAATTCATCAGGATATACAGGATAAAAAAGGTTTCCAGCCACACAGGCTAAAAGCTTATCTGGGAGCAAATGTTTTGGGAAATACTTTATGATAAAAATATGAACAAGTTCAAACTAGTTTTGCTGCCAGCAGGCTGAGAGGGACCAAACCTCACTGCGTCAGGCAGTCAGGGAATGGCACTGCACGCTGTGAAGCTGGAGGCGATCTGACTGGTACAATGCTGGTAGCTGGGGAAAGCACTTTCCACACTCAGTTGGGCACAGCCCCTCACAAAAATGCAATCTCTGTCTCCCTATCATGCCATATTTTAAAAATATTCATTTCCATACAAAGCAGAGAATTTGTAACTAGGAACCCCCTCAGGAGATACTATGCTCTAAGCAGCACATTCTTTTGATTAATGTTAATTTGGCCTCAAAGGCAAACCATAAGCATTCTCAGCCTGCTTAAATCTCTTTGCTCTCCAGGCTAAAGCAGACTAGATCGACTGTGACCAATTTCCCCCTCTCATGGTGTGTACGTGTTCCCAAGGATCCCATGTCTGGCTGCCTTCTGAAGTTTCTATTATCACAGAATGCCCCCTGCATATACTTACTCATGTGCAGCATTGCCAGTTTATTCCAATTAATTTTATAACTAAATGCATCATTTAGACTTGAGAGATTAGGAATAGATATTTACAATTCGGAATCAAGGACTAGAGCTGTTAGTGTACGGCCAGATTGTGCATCTTCCTCGGCCTGTCACAAGGCCGCACTGATATCTAGCTTCTGTAGCTATATAATTTAAAGGGTTTCAGACTAGGCTAAGTAGCAGAGATTAAACGAGTAACCTTGTCTCACACATCTGTGAAATGGAAAGCAAAGTGATGGTAATCACAGTGGGGTTCTAGATACACTCTCACGGGAGAGAAATTTCACTATCAAAGTCAAATTCAACGTACTTGCAGAATAGGTACATAGGATGGTGTCAGAAAGATGTTTCTTTGTCTCTCTTGAGGCTACAATGTCATCAGAGCACTTGCAAAAATAAAATCATTTCCTTGTCTGTGAGGTAAAACAATGACCCAGCTGTTTTTTAACAGCTTTAATGTCTTTAACTACCACAGAGCCTTGGTCCTTTATGGGGTTTACCTGCCTGGAGAGCTTCCTTTAAAGTATGCAGGAACACAGCAACGCTCCTTCATTTAAAGTATTTGAAAACTTTTCAGCAGAATTCAGTGTTAACCTGCTGATACAAATCATACATGTTTACATTGGAGAAGACAGGTCAAAGAAATGTGCCTTACACCTGACGTGAAAGGTGACAAGATTTATGACACGGCTTTGGGGTAATATTCATTTTAGTCTTGGACCAGACTCTTGGAAAATTCTGTGTGCTGCAGAGATTCCCTCCCTTCCTCCCTTCAGTTTAGGTAGTCTTTAGCTATTCTGGGCCCAGGGCATTGCAGACTTTGAAGCAATGGATATAAAGCTTTAAATTTATTAGAAATTCAGCGCAGACAGACAGGTTAAGATGGCCCACACAGTCCCTGTGGCTGAGGAGATGCATTGCAATGCTAAAATATCTGAAGGCTTCATGTCCAAGTATAAAAACTGCTGCTGACCGGGTAAGTGATGACAAATGTATGAATGACTAATGTCATTCAGCAAGCTTGGGACCCCCCCCGCCCCAAAGCAGACAAGCTAAAACAACTGATGCATAATCAATAGGAAAATCAATAGGAAAATATCCACGGATGCATCTAAAAGTATACTGTGGATGCATCTAAAAGTATACTGTGTATAGTCAGACTGAATTTTAGTTCAAAAGCTTCTGTTTAAAAGGGATTAACAGCTGTGTCCTGAAGTACTAGTAAAAATGTTTTACAAAACATGCAAATGAGATACTTTGTATGAAAATGTGCTCATTATGGAATTCAGAACCATATGCTTAATCATTTGGAAACTAGACATAGCATATAATATTTCCTAACATGAATTCCATTTTAAGAACAAATATAGAACATTCTGTATTGAGAGTCATTCCTTTCCTAATAGTAACTAAAATTAATTTCTAACTTTAGCCATTACACAAATTAGAGGTATCGAAACTGCTTGTTAATTCATTAATCTAAATTGAAGGGCCCAAGAGCAAAGTTCTCGGTCAAGACRGCTGGGCTGTACTCCAGATACCTGCAAACCTTAGCGCTGGTTTCACTRCCAGAATGCCAATGCACCTAACACTGTTACAGCTGCCCTTTTAAGAAACGAGGGGCATGAAGGAAAAGAAGCAACTAGGGCTGTTAACTGGGCAACACCTTTTCCAAAATCTACCAAACTCTTGTAGCTCACACGCTTTCCTATAACATCCTACAGCTATTCCAGGCAAAGCGACTGCCCTGACCCCCTCCACCAAGCACGTGCGAACGCTCAGCAGGATGTCTCGCATGAAACAGGCTGTATGGGGAAGCCAGATGTGCTTCCTTTGGCCTAGGGGGAAGACGGATGAGGTGAGACAGTCACTGCCTCTGTTGCCTCCTGCACCATTTTCTCCAGTCTAGTTAGAAAGAACCAGGCTCTCAGCCGTGTAAGCCTGCCTGCACCTCTCCTTCGCTGCGTGCATGCCTCCACTATGGGTAAATCCGATCGCCCGCTCTGCAAAAATCAGCAAGGAACTTCCTGAAGACTAGACTGGTTAGAGTAAAGCTAGACAGATTTTTCTGGCTTTTCTTCCAGCATCAATAATAAAATTAGAAAAAGAAAATCCCTGAATTGAAATCCCATATTTATTTGGACAACTGAGTCCACTGCAGTCCTGTTCAAGGGCCATTACTAAGCAGCAAAATTTTGAACTTGAGGCAAGTAACTCAAAGCGTCAGTAAAAAAACCAGTGATACAAGGATCCTAGGAGCACAGCAAACAAGAACTTTTTTTCCTTTTCCTAACACGATATATCTACAAATATTGAGTGGTATCTCCAAACTGTAAATGAATGAGTGGTACACACTGAACAGGGAACATACCTGGATATATCTAACCTAGTGGTTAAATAAAGTTACAGACTTAAAACAGACTCAAAACTTATTTTCATGGGTGAGTGGCATATTTTCATCTGGTATCAGAGGCAATCTTGGGATTATTTTGAAAGATCAGCAAACTCTTATGCAAATTGTGACAGCATTGTGGAAGTGAAGAAATATCCTAAACACCAAACTCCTGTTGCAATAATTCAGCTTTCAAAGAACACTGCCAATTTAAAAGCCATATTTTTATGTATTGACTTTTTACTTGCTTTGCTTGAAAGTAATACTATGACTGCTCCAAATGTTAGAAATAAGAGGAAAAAAACATATGCATTGACACTACATTATATACAGTCAGATTCACTGCTTATAAATAACGTCTTTTGTGAGAGACAGACATAGATAACAACGTAAAAATTAAAAAAAAGAAGAAAAATATAATTTGGACTTTGTCAAATAGAAACATAGAGAGCAGAAGAATTTCAAGACAGCTGTACTCCCTGAATTATTTAACTCATTTTTTGAATAGACTATAATTCCATTTGTAATCTGCTAAGAATTGTATTAAATAATATTTTCTCATTAAAATAACTTCAGATTTTTTTCAATTGAGAATTCTGAAGATGAAATTTAAAGACAGACAAAACCAAAGTAGAGACATTCAGGCTCAGGTATTTAATTAGCTTCCAATAAGCTTATGTGTTTATGGCTAAATCGGTCCAGCTGTATCAAAGTTTCTCTGGAAATATTATACCATAGTGTGCATTCATGCAGAATAAAGATCCTTTTCCTTTCACTGTTGTGGCAGTTAAGTCTCAATTGAAATTGGTTTTGAAGAGCAGACAACCCTATTAATCCTAGCTATTTTAATCTGGTGATTGATGAAAAGATTCAAAAAAAAGGAGATGGCTGTTACTCAGTCAAACGAATTTCAACAGATCTCTGTAGGCAGAGYGAGGGAGCAATACCTTCATGCAACAAAAGACAATTTTTGTTTATGCCTAGTAAACATCAAAGGTGCTAGCAATATTGTCACTTCCATTTCCCCCCTGCCCAGGTTGCTGAAAAACTAAAGAACAACAGCTGGACCTACTCTTTGCAGACACTGCTGCTGCATGGTTGGTTTATAAACCATGTCTAAGTTTCTTATTGAATGCTTCCAAGACTAGCAGTCTCTGCCCCTTGCCTAATTATCTATTTTCAATTTAGGACTGGAAGCAAGTTTGTGGTGAGAAAAATATCCTTGAACTACATCATCCAATTTAAGCATGCAACAGAAGCAGTGCTGCCGACGCAGGCATACCATCTCATCGTCACAGATGGAGCTAATCCGTCTTTACTCTTTCCCTGCCCCCCAATTTATCAGCTTCTTCTGAGGCATTTTCAGCATGCTGAGGACTCCCCCTCTCCATTTTTCAGTCTCTTTCAACCTAGTCTGTGCTAAGGACTAGCTTGTCTCTGTGTTGGGCAGAGCCTGAAGGAGAGCTGAGAGCTGGCAGAGACTCCCCGAAGGAGAGGGTAGGTTGCACTGGTGGCACTTGGGGGAAAACAGCCAGAAGAGAGCAGGATTTACCTGCTCCTTTCATCAAGGATATACATTTGCCACTTGCTAATGGTCTGCAATCCAGTGAAACTTTGGATGCAGTTGGAAGATTGTATTCTAAGGTTCCTTCTTCTTCTGGTCTGGATTTAAGCCCTTTCTTTTTGGAAGTGGACCCAACTAAAGCAATCCTTGCATTTGTCACCTCACAAACAGCAATTACAGTGCAAACCAATTCAAAATAAGCTGATATAGACTATAACAGCTACTGCATCAGCAGCACTGTCTTAGGTAAGCTTAAGGTATCGATTTTTATTTGGAAAGTTGTCTTTTCTCACGTGGCAACACAGTGCTCTTCCTGAGTTTTTCATAAATAAGAGAGTTACTTTGAAAAAGAGGCTTACAGAAACTAAATAATGAAGTGCCTACACAGTAATAAAATACATTAATTGCACATATTTCATCAGGAGATTCAGAAGTGAAGAACATTGTTCTTCTCCAGTTAGAAAGCAGAGCTGACACATCATGCACTTTCATTTAATTGAAGCACTAACACTGATGCTTATATATTCATCTAAAAGCTCTGAAAAAATAACAAAGTTCACAGAAAAGATGACAGTGCCTTTCAAAAGAAAATAATAAATGCATGGCTATTTCATACCTGGAATATTGTCTCATTTCCAGCTGTTTTCAAATCATCTTGCTTCCCAATGATTCTCTGTAGCTGTATTTGTTTAAACATGACAAAACACAAGAGAATTATAAGTTTGGTCTTACAAGCGTCTCCTTTTTCAGGAACTTGCATTAATTTCACCTTCTCTTAATTATAAATTCAATATGTTTTTGCAAGTTTCTCTAGTCATGACAAAGTGTTTGCATACTTAAGGATATTTTCCTATTTGAGGCACATTTTTCGCTAGGAATGTCTTATCTAGTGTGGTTAATTCAGCCAAGCATAGCATATCAAATGGTCCCTCTATTTGCTACCCAAAGCTTACTCTATTTTCAGAAGAGATTCTCTGGTATAAGAAGATTTTTTCTGTTGGCATTCACTGCATAAGATCTTGAAATTCAGGGGTATTATATCTGGGAACATCTGGGGAGTAACATAGTTACTCTGTGATTTTCACACTGTCCTCCTAGGCATCTTTACATGGTTCTGTAAAGGACAAGATCTGCTAAACAGGAAAAACATGCCTGTTTAAACGTGGTACTATACAATTAACAAAAATTATTATTTAATCAAGTAAGCAAACAATTTCAGAACTAGCATTAAGCAGAATATGGTTAATATTGGTCCTGGTTTCCCTTCCACCACACAAATAAACTAATCTTGAGTGAGATAGCTAACAAGATTTTAAGAAGTACTGAAATGACTTCCACCCTCCAAAATAAGGCTTTGAGGAAATATTGAGAGTACACTGATTTGTAGCTTATTTTGAGCACCTTAAGTATATCCTTCTGAAACATCCCATGTTGCAAGCTTTCTTGATGACTGTATTTTAGCTTGAGAAGTCAACACTGTCACAAGGGTGAGTGATTTAACATAGCACAAGGTACACCTACCTTTCACAGTCATTTGTATGACTCCTTAATGGACAGCAAAAATGAAAGAACAAGGGACTTATTACATTTAAGGTATAGATATGAACCTAAACACAACATTCTGGATTTGAAGTCTTCAGGAAAGAGGCTTTTAAAGCTCAGGGTTTGTGAAGCTGCCAGTTTGCTTCTCAAACATTTCTGACTCATTTCGCACCCTGTCCATTACAATGGGGAAAAAATTCCATGACCAAATTCACATAGCCATTACTTTGTGTTTTTCAAATCTCTTCTTAGGGTTTTTTTTTTCTTTTTTTGTCACATTGTTGAGAGAAGCAATATGGGCTTGTGAGTAGTGGGTAGGAAAGAACTCTGTTTACTGTTCATGTTGCCACAGGTCTTCCCTCAGCCTTCACAGTTTGACTAATTGATGTGCTTTTTTTTTTCTTCTAAACAGACTGAGTCTTTGCATTCTTCACAACAGTTTTTTTATTTTTTAAATAGCATGCCTTGACCATATTTATCAAAAATATAAGTCTAAATCTGTCACAAGACAATTAAACAGTACTAGTCCCTCCTAATTTCTCAACAATCTTTTTATTTTTGGTCATTAGAAAACAATTGAAAAGTATTACAATGACAATTGAAAAGCATTATGAATTTCTTGAGGGCAAAATAGCAGTATAGAGCTCTGGATAAAAACATAACTGTTCATCCATATTCACACTGAAAAATGACATTTTTCTTACCTGGAAAATCCATCTTTTGCTCACACATAACAAATACAGCTGCAAATACTTTCCAAACATTTTTTCTTATTGAAAAGACAAAATATGATTTTTCTGTTGGATTTTATTTTTAAAGGACTCTTTAGAAAATCTGTAGAGAATATTAAAGAACACAGACACACAGTATAATTTTTCTTGTAAGTGTTCTGGAAGATTAATTTATTGTTTTCTTAGACTGTATGTAAATCCTTATGATTCTTGAAACTACTCCTTGGGAAAAAGATGATGATAATTTTCAGTAGTCTGAATATTTTTTCCAGCACAATGAAGCAACTACTCACAGGGGGATAAGAATTCTGCCCTCCAGCAACAGACTCGAGTATTCAACAGCTCCATGATTCTTTTCATCACCTAGCAGCATTTATCTGTGTTTAATATTTATATCTGTTCATCACTGTAATACACTAATGGCTAATTCAAACAGAATGAGGCATATTATACAAAACTGATGCCTCTTTACCAAAGAAACATATTAAGTAGTAATCTTTTCAGAAGGAGACAAGAACTAGTAGAAAGGATACGTCTTTCTTAGGGGTGAAAAAAAAAAAGATTTTTCATCTTTCAGTTGTTTAAGAGAAACTAGTGCTTGTGGATGCTGTAGGACTGTACAGGTGCTCTACACCTCCAGAGCTGCTGACAGTTCAGAGTGCTGGTGCAGTCAGTCTTAGATGAACCTCTACAATTTCTTTTTGTGGTATTTGCTGTACAACTGTACAAAGTCTATTAACAGAGATTAAATCGCATAGCTTTTTGTGCAATCAGAGTTACCCTACTGCCATTCCCAACAGTTTGGAATGGTTGTTAATTTTCCTTAGAAGTCTTTCATCAGGACAGAGTTAGGGGAATTCCTTGCTTGTTGGGGATTTCTGGACCTTTGGTAGCCTTATTCTTGATGGCAAGTCTGAGATTAATGTGCAAGTATTATTATGTGCTCTAGTGTCAGATTCCTCATCAAGGGATGCACGTGTCTGGAAATCCCCCTTGCCAAGTTCCATGTGAATGTCTTGGAAGTGCCGAGTTCACAGAAGTATCTTACCGTCCTCAAAAAGATGCAGATAAGAAGTCTCTGACGAAGACCTCTCTGCAGTCTGGCAGGGGCCGACTAGAGGATGGCAGGTAACATCTGAGCATGCCATTTCTACCAAGTCTGCTTCATCTTGGAGTTGCAAGCCTAAGCAAGAAGTCCTTGTAGATGTCCACCTCAAAATAGAGATCGTTGTGATTCTGGGCCGTAATACTGAAATGAGGTGTGATGTTGCTTGTATTTTGGATATTTACCACTGAAACACGGATGAAGGTGAAATTAAAAATAGACTAGCTTGAACACAAGAGGTAGGAAGGAGAGAGAACAAGAGCAGGCTGGGAAAGGATAGACCATTAATTCCTGCTGGAAAAGAGGGAAATGTACCCAGAAATGGGAAGACTATGGACGACAGGAGAAACTCTTTCCTTTAAAACACGGAATTGCATTCAAGATCTCTGTTCTCAATGTTAGCAAAGAGCAGTGAAGCTACTGGGAAATCATGCATCTCATGCCTTCAGTGGCTGATCTATATAGACCTGAACAGTCTACCTCCACCACCTGCTGCAAGCATTAAGGACTTGGGTTGTGGAGACGGCTTGTTGTCCTTCTCCCTTTCTTGAACAGTTCACATGATATGACTTGTGTCTCACTATCCGTTAACACTGTTCTATACATTAGAACTGAGACATACAGAATTCAAAAAATGACAGACATTTTGCAAAGAGGCAAAATTCTTACTTCAGAGAATTTACAGTCTAGCTAGATAATCAGTAGATAATGGACAACAAGGAGGAAGAAGGGGTGACAAAGCACTGACATTTCTTTTTGTATCCCATCCTACTTACATTAATTGCCTCTGAATTACTGCTTCTTCCATACTGTTTTCCAGTACCCTTTCCCCACACTAAGTTTCCTAATATTAGTGAAAAATACTGGATGGAAAAAATTAATATTATCATTGATATTGCTCTGTTAACTTTCTGCATGCTGAATATTCTCCTCTTTTCCCTGTATTTTTATTAAGCAGATTTTCAGGACATTTTTTCTGAGGGTATGAGTTATAGAAGGAATTATTTTCAAGTACCAGCGCTTTTAAAAGTTCACATGAATCAGAGATGATGCTTCATTGCATGAAAATACAGTAACTAGTACAAAAGTCTGTAAGTCACCCATGACTTGCCAATATTTATTGCACTTTTCATCAGTGTAACAGTATTATTGGAAGTGGTGGGTTAACCAGTTAAAGTACATTTACCCAGTGTTTTCCTGCAGCTGCTCCAGGATTCCTCAAAGAAATAGGGAGATTAACAATGAATAAACTATCAAAAAGAGATTTAACTTCAATAGGGTTAGAATTTTGCCCCTGACAAGGAAAATAGAGTACTAATTGTACGATGTTACAGTTTGTCTCATAAACCCTCTAATGAGTCTATTTCAATGATCTTCATTAAATACTTTTATACTAACATTTTAAAAGATTAAAAATGTACCATTTTTCTCTCTGGTAAGAACAGGACCCATAAGCTCTGCTGAAATACCAGAAGCAAAGTCCCACATGGAGAAGTACCATCCTACTTGTGCCTAGTTTTGCCCTGAAGATTGGCAGCTCCCAGTCTTCACACTGGGCATTGAGATTACAGCAGGGAAAGAAAACAAGGAAGAGAGAAGCTGTTCCTAGGCCGTACCTTTCAAACATGGTTCAAAGAAGAGCATTGTCTAACCTTCTGATAAAAAATACAAGAATTAACACAATCAGGTCTGTGGAAAGGAAAAATATTTATGTCAATTTGTATTTGATCACATCTGTGGTGTCAAAATCAAGGAAGAATAAAGCACAAGCATAAATTGCCTCAAAAGTCGTACTTTCTTTTGAGAGTGCTAGCACCACCTTTGCCAGTGTGTTGAAGTGCTTGTACCACCCTCATGCAATGCCTCTGTCTAACCCTGCCTTTATACGACGAGTCAACCTGGGCCAAGCAGGGAGCCAAGCCCTGGGCTGCTGCCTGGTGGCTCCCTGGTGCGCTCTTGGCTTGGGCCAACTAGCGCTCCACCTTCAGTGCTGGGGTTCGCTTCGGGGGATAGCTCATGCCAAGCTAAACGGCAATATGGGCAAGGCTGAGCCATATGTAATTCCTTCCACAGTCCTCCAACCCCATCCCCATAAGCTTTTAACCCTGTAACACCCTCACATGCCTTCACGGCACCCTCCAGACCTTTCAAGGCAAGCTACAAAAGCACCATGCTGGCAAGATGCAGCACAGTCCCTCCCACATTACTCCACGGACTCTGGGCTGACAAAAAATAAAAGATTAATTACATGTAATGGCCAATGAACACCACACAGTACCAAAGATCCACGGCCAAGGACTTTGTAATGTGGATTGCTCTCATCTGTGTCATTGTGCTCAGGGAGAGAGAATGGTCCCTGGCCCCGATTCATTTATCATTTTAGATTCAGCCAGAGAGTCTGTGTCAGACTTAGCTCTGCTGGATGGTAAAAAAAGCCCTGCCGAAGTCTGGGTAGGCAGGAAACTTTGCTTAAGAGCATCTCAAGCTTTACAGCAATGAGCCTTGCCTAAGATATCCATCTTTAAAGCCTTTTTCACAAACTGATAGTTAAGGACTAGACAGTAAGTTGTGAAATAATTTCTAGTGTTTGTTTTGAAGAAGTACAAGAGGAAGCCTGCTAGGCCAAGACATTCCTGCTGGATTTCATTACGCATACAAGCTCATCTCTCAAGTGGTGGGAAAAACTTCTCCCAGATGATCTGGAATCAGGTAAAATTATGCAATTAAATGGAGCAGAGTCAAGATGACAACGAATATTTTCTCTTTCTTTCATAACATTACAGAAACTGCATTAAATGTAATCAATCTTCCTGAAAAAACAATTCAAAACAGTCACATTCCAGGGTATCTTCCAAAGCACAGTCTCTTAGTCATTAATTGAAAAAGAGAAGATAATCTAATTGCTGGCTCAGGCTGTGCGATACTGTACAGAACCCACCCACCACGTCCCGAACGAGACTGTGTCCATGGGCCAGAGCTGTGCAAGCAGACAAGACAAACTACAACCCCCGGAGAACAGTTCAGCTGCCTCTTCCTGAGATGCCAACTGCCACAAGGCAAAGGATGTATTACCAGACGATTTACTGATGTAATAACTATACAGAAACTTCCTGCGATGCATTACCTAACCACAGCATACAAAGATTAAGAGAAACACACATATTTTTCCAGATTCTTCCATTCCAAAAGCTTTATTTTTAAATGTAACCTTGAAAAATCAAGTTGTGCTTTAAAATAGTCACCTGTCATAAATGTTAAATAAATAGTCATCTCATGACTTGCTCAAACCCTGTGGGATTTCTTTGAATTTTATGGCTCTTCTGAGTTGAGATTGCAATTTATGAGTTTTTTTTAAAACTTTTTACTATTCTATTTTAGTTAATTAATACAATGTATAAAGGACATGCAAAGAAAGTACTGTAACAATCTATCTAACTAGAATAATTTTCATTTAATTTGATTGCCTCTACAGGAATCAAATTATTTTTTAGTGATCTGTACTTTTCTCCTCTACTTGTGATGACTTTCAGTTGTTAATTCTGGCTAATTCAATCAGAATTAATTGAAATGGGCAACGGATATTAATTATTTGATTTACTGTATGCCTCCCAAAGACAGTTGTACTATATTTCTGTAAGATTCTCCTTATTTGTTTTACTGACACAGTACCTACTTAAAGGAAGTACTGCAAAAAAGGCATTTTGGTGCTGTGGCACTACAGGCAGCAACACTTTCACCTGCTTTCATGGGCTTATTCTCCTCATAACATATTATTTTTCAGATGAACTATACAGCTGTAACAGACATATTTCAATGATCAGGGTATTCGTTCTACTTTGATAACAATTCAGTCAGATTTTATCAGGTTTAGAGGTAAAAATAAAAAAGTAACAGCTCTAGTAAAATCTGATTTCTTTTTAATCAGCAGAATAATTAATATTTTAATAGAGCAAATTCCGAGTGTACATTATCTTGCAGCTCAGTTAGAGGCTTCTGGGAATACTGTCTTGGGAAATGGTCTAAATTCAAGCATTGTTTTCAAAAGGTACTACTAAAACTGAAAGCAACTTAAAAATATTTTAAAATATATTCAAGTATGACTCATCACTTGTAATCTTGCTAAGACACAACGCACTGAAAAAAAGAGCTATCAGTGCAAAAGACATGCTAACAACTACTGTGTCATTAATTCAGAGTTTAAGGCTACCAAAATACACAAATAAATCTTTGGTAATTTCCTCAATCAGGCAGGCTCATTTTTATTAAGCTTTAGATTCCACTGGTTCCCTAGAGCTGTTGCATTAACGACATTCTTGAACATTAGCCTAGTGACAGAAAATAATCTGCACTATATGACAGTGGTCATTTTGGCTCCTCTCTCTAGTCACCTCCAACATGAATGAAGGATCTGAAGGAAGAGTGGAGTCTATTAAAAATTATGTTTGTTAATTTTACTTTCTACTTTCAACATGAAATACTTAGTAAACAGTTTCCTGCTAAATACTTAAAAGTTTTATAAGCTGTATTCTTACTCCTACTCCTCTCTAGATCTTTGAAGTAGGATTCCCTTTCATTTTTGGAACATCTGTCTCTCTCYGCCATATTTTATACAAAATACGGGAGAAATACCATTTCTCCCTAAACTGTAAATTAGTAATAAACCTGTGGAACAGCAAATAAAGCTAATAAAAAATAAGAGATGATGGTAAGTTTAAAAAATTATTCAGAATATTTAGAAAATGAAAGACTATTTCAGATGATTGCTTAAATTAGGTCAAGGGATTAAGGGATGTATAACAACTCCTATCTTCCCAGCAACAGATTTTTAGACACAAGTCAAAAGAAACATTTATAAAAGATGATTCAAATATGATAATGATTTCTGTAGCAATGCTTTGTTATGCACTCCTTTCCTATRAAGTGTTTTAGCAGGGTTGTGATCACAGATTGGATGGATAGGCTTGAAGAATTTAATGCATTCTTCATTTAGCAAATATAACCTATGGAACTATCTGAATGCTTTAAAAATTAATATGCACATAAGTACACATACCTTAAAAAATTCTTTCTTCTCAACTTGTTCATTGCCATCTATATCCAACATTTTAAAAGCAATCTTAAATCCAGTCTGTGGTTCTGCAATAAAGTGCAAAAAACTTTATTTTGTGTACACATGCGTGTGTGCACACACACACACTTACACTGGCACATAAATATTTAATATAAAAAGAATATTGCCTACAGATTCAGTTCTCCATGGTTATGCACATACATTGTACTTCCAGTAAACCGTATGTACCATACACAATTATAAGCAAACATTTTAAAACACCTTTTTACTACTACTTCAAGGGATATTTAATGCAAAGGCAAAACAGGAGATGTCAGCAGTGCCTAAATAGAGGGATGTATGTACATTTGATCTCAACTACTGTGAAAATGTTGCATGTGTTACTGTCCTGAGCTTATATTCCCTATAGATTTCTCCATCTCTGGCTACTTCTGAAGTCTAGCTCTAATAGGTGTATTAGAGCTACGTTTCAGATGAGAAAACTGAAGAGCGCCTTGAGAAACTGGTAATTTTTTCCCAAATTGCTTAGAAGAGCTAGCATACTGCTGAGGTACTTCTGCCGTGCAGGGCTGCACACCACCGTGTCTCGCCTTCGCTGCTCTAGAGAACAAGGACTCACCTTGTAATGACAGCCAGTTCTTGCAGCTCCCACTGCGCTTTGGTTTGCTTGCTTCCCCTCCCTTTCCTCCCTAAAAAATGCACTCAAGTGTTACTGAAAAGTAATCAACTTCCCTTTCCGGCCTTTTTTGCCAAAAGCATGATTTGTATATATCTTCCCATGAAGCTGAATTTTTAGGGAGTTTTACAAAACTTTATACTGCTTTTCCTTCCCCGAGTGGATGTTCCTTTTTGACACAAGAATTTGATGAGTTCTGGGTCTTGCAGGCACTATAGGAAACAGAGTATTTTGAGCTCCTTTCCACAATTTCCTGATCTTACTTTGCTTACATGAGGTGACCTAGCTCACTAGCAAGCCCACAGAGGAGTAGCGTGCTGCTGAAATGTATTCACACTTCACTGCAGAAGCAAGCACTGATCCCAGCAATTTCTGGAGCAGGTGAACTAATTCCACAACACAGTCATGTCAGGCATTAATATAAAAGCCATGGAGTTACCTCCTCTACAGTACATTCATGTTTCCAAGAACAATCTTGGACCCACCATGGCAGTGAAGCAGTATCTCTAGAGAACATGATGCCTTCAGCGTTTTTATTTTGGAAATGCATTCTTCCAATTCCGTTCAGTACAGCTTGAAGTCTCCTTTTTTTTAATAATGTGGCAGAAACAGAATCTTTCAGCAAAGGAAACAACTTAAGAAATACCCTATTCTTTTTAAGTGATAACAAGATGGTTAAACAAAGTATTATATTTATATTTTAGAAATAGTTACATCTTCAGCAGCCAATTAATGTTCTCTGTTAAGCAACCTTGTGATGTAATGATATTTTATAAATACTATTGTGATCTGCATAGCAGAGCTCTCCCCCAGCAACTGGGTCATAATAATTAAACTGGCTTTCTCTCCATGGAAATGCCATGTTCTAAATTTTGTGTTACTAGTACAAAAGCAAGAAGAGTCTATCCTATAACATATTTAGAGAATAAAAGTAATTGATGTATTTAATAGTAATTTATACCATCGGTGTTGAAATTTTCAGATAAGAAAGCTGTTACTGAAAATATAGAATCTAAAGCTGCTTATACTGTTCAGAGATGACATACTTATCTGATATGATGTAACACCAATGGTATGCATTCATAAAATAAGCATAGTTCAAAGAATACCTCAGATATATTTGTATTTAATTAGAATCAGGCAAAATTCCAAAATCTGAACACAAGAGCTGTGAGTGCAGGCTGCTTCCCCTCCAACCTGTTTCTACTTTGACCAAACTGTCAACTTTTGTGACTGGCTAATTGGAGCAAGCTTTTAGCAGAGGTGACAATTTCAGTTCCTGGGCTCATTCACCAAGCAGGGCTTCACCAGAAGTTCCATTAACCAACTTCTGAGAATGAAATTCAATACTGCACTGAAAGAAGAAAGATAATGATGACACAAGGCACCCAGTAGAGAGAATGGGGGATTGCAATGGGCAAAATAAAGCCTTTGTCTGCCACAAAAATACATTTTTCAAGTTCAGTGTTGTTACACAGATACTGCTGTTATATGCAAGGTGGCATGGTCTGGTCAACAAAGTACCAGACCCGCGACTCAGGAAATCAGGGGATTCTTTTCTTGTTTGCTTATTAGCATGCTGGTGATTTAGAAGAACTCATTAAAATATTAATGACTTATTTGAAGAAATCTCACATTAATTCTCACTAGAAAGAGAAACAGGTTATGTAAACTGGGGGTTGACTGATACAGGGTACTTACTAGATAGAGGTACTAACACTTGCTGACATTTGCTTTCAAACCGATCTGTATGATAACCCCCTGCGTAACTAAAGCAGCAACATTAGCACTGCATTTTCATCCTGCACAGGAAGGTCCCCTTGTTTTTTCAGTTCAGTACATTCCTATGTAAATTCCCTGAAAAATAATGTTATTTGATTGTTTGGAGAAGTGGACCAACTTGCTCTGATATTGCTTCAATTCTCTAATTGTTTCAGCCAATAAATCAGCATGAATTTACTTTCAGCCACCATAGATTTTTAAAGAAACAGATTCTTTGGCATCTACTTTTGCAACTTTAGTTAGTATTTTTCTGAAGCTATAATGGGGTAATCTTTTTTTTTTTTTTTAAAGGATTTTTTGTTGCAACAAACAATTTTTAATCAGCTTTATGACTGGGCTAGACTCATATTGCTTCTGATTTAGAAACACTTGAACATGGTATGCTCATGTTCAGTTATCTGCAGCCCTGGCCAGTCACTACTGGTTAGGGAAACAGTATATTTATATGGTAAATGGGTTATATTCATGCTATATATGCTATGTAATATTCTGTACTAGCTTAAGTTTCTTAAGAGATCACCCTTCATGCCATGTTGAATGCACTGACGCAGTTCCACTGAGAAGTGACATAAGTTGTAAAAGAACTATCTAAATTGTACAAAAGTTGTATACCAAAGGCTGTTATCTGTTAAGACTGGACATACTCTCCCAGCTCTCTGGAGACGGTATCCAGCATCACTCGGTGCTACATCAGGAGAGGGTGAAATTCTACAGCAAGGACAATTTGTCAGTTTGAGCCCCTCACGTGGACCTTGCAGTCATGGAAGTGATGAGGCTCAAGCACCTAAGGCTCAGCTATCATCTGGGGTAAGAATAACTGTTTCCTTCCTTCCTTCCATCCGTTGATACTATGAGATCTAGTAAGCCTGGTTTCGTCATTTGCTTGAAATGTTAGACCTGTGTAAGTCAGTCAAAGGAGACTGGGTTACATGGACATGCATCCAGTCTATATCACTACTAGTTTACAGATCCCCCTGTGTAATGCTCCTGCACATATCTTACCCCAGATCTTTGTATATTCCAGCTTCACCTGCAGCTCATCAGACCAGCACAGGGAGGTGGCAAGCAAGGATTGCAGAGGCAGAATAATTATGGGCGAGGAAACTTAGAAGATCCTAGATCACTGCCACACACAAGCCAAAAAATGCCTACTGTTTACTGATAAGTTTGATAAGCAAACATAAGAAGTTTGCTTCCCTTAAAAGCACCTTTGAGAGCATCTGCTTTTCTTCCATGCTCTCTATTATAGCTGAATGGAACTGCAAGAACAGGCTGATTCAGGACTGACTTGTACGGAATCTGCCCAAATCCTTCTTCTCTGCACTCATGACAACACATGAGCTTCACACTTCCTAGCTCAGGAGAGCCAAGAGTTTGGCTACTGAAGTTACCAAACCAAAAAGGTTTAAAAAAAGCATCTGAGAGAAAAGGAAGGAGGTAAAGGAGGGAGAAAGAAGTACATACAAAATACATAGAGGAAATAAAGTCAACAGGAACTGAGAAACGAAATAATTGATTAAAAAGTCACACAAAAGGATGCTGTAGAAGCCTGTTGTCTATCATCCATTACATATCTGAGCACACAAATAATAGGCAACAACCTTTCATACACTGCAAATTTCTTTTATATCACAGCATGAGCTAAAATTTTAACGCCTCATTGTCCAAAATGACTAAAACTACTATCCAGAAGACAAATTACTTTATCTTCCCCCACTGTTGTTGTTCTCCTTACTGTGTGGTCCCCTRTCCAATGTCTCCCCTCTCTCAAATCCTCTTGAAGGACTCTCCTGATCTTGTGCTGCAGGGTTCATCAAGATTTTTGAAGTGACACTGCTGACCAGTGATGATACTATGGAACTAAGTTGCAATCAATTAAAGTTATATGCCTTTATATTAATGTCTTACCACTCTATACAATAGCTCTTTAAGTTGGATTAAAATTTAGAAATTTATTAGAAAAAGTCCCCTGAAAGCTGTTAACAGCTCAATATTTATGCATATGCTTTTTAAACATGTAATACTTACTTGTAAGGATTGTCAACAAGAACAGGTACTCTGCATATGAGATCAAGCCTGAAATAAAACAGTAAAAAATGACTTGCAAATAATTTATATACGTATAGCAAAGCTTGAAAAAATCAGGTATTTTAAATTAAAAAATGTAGATTAACATCATATTAAATAGCTTAAAGTAAGTTTCTTTAATTATTATTTAATAAAGTCCCTACCTCTGTTTTTAGGACTCTGAAGGTGAAATTCCCTATCAAGAGACTCATCAATGTTCATGTCTAATTGAGAGAGTTAGGTTTATTTGGTACTAATAGAAGGCCTGCACTAAATCTTTGGATTTCTACTGAAAACATTCAATGTTTATATAAAAGACAAATAAATTAACTGTGCTTTGTCACATTTAGTACCTGGGAGGAGGACTGCTCTAACGTTACCCTGAAGGATCAAAGTATTCCATCCCCTGGCAGCCTTGAAAAGGCGGAGAATAGCTTCCCTCTAATTCTCCAGGGGAACATGGCAACATTCAAAGCTGCCAAGCTGCTAGATTGCGCTGATAGTACTGCTGGGCTGTGTGCCAAGAGGAGGCTGCTGCTTTTTTTTTTTTTTTTTAAATAGGAACATGTCCTTTCTACAAGGTGAAAGTATTTCCCCCCCCCCCTTTGGAAGGAAAATTCCAGTGTTTTCCTTTGAAATACCGCCTCAAATGAAAAGCCTGAAAAAACACAAAGATGTGATAGTGTCAAAATAGAACGTACAAGCTAAAGATAGAGAAGGCATAACGAGAATGGTTAAACACCAGAATCCGAACCATCTGCTCTGCAATAATGCTTGAAGAAAAAAATGTAAAGGGTTTTTTTATAAACTGCTTTTTGAAATAACTGAGCTACTTTTAACTTGTGAACTAAACATTGTATAACGCTGAAACTGCTTAAAATAATGAAGTTTAGACATGCCTATCTGTGCAAAGATAAACAATTTTTTATAATTTACATTTAGTTGATAGATAAGGAATCCACTTAAGCTGCAGTGATAAACAATTAACTTCTGACTAATTACAATATAGAGCCAACAGCATTTGAATTTGGTTTCATATAGTGACTTAACACTTACAGTTTTAAGTACCAGGGTTTAGAAATATTAAATTGCTGAATGCAACAGTCTGAATATCTGAGAATAGGTCTTATCTAAAGACAGGTCTAATGCTGATCCTGTTGCTGATTCACCCTGGCTCTATACCTCAGTTTTCCTCTCCATCAAAATAGGGGCTATTCACCCTACTATCCAGCGTGCAAAACATGTTTAAGTCAGCACAATACTACAATCATACAATACACTATGCAAATAAAAATACTTTTATCTCAAAGAATTAGTTCTGCTTACAAGTTTCAGGATCACTGTCACATCACTAGACTAATGCGGTCATGAAAGATGTAAATTATTGTTTGTATTACTGTAAAACTTGGAGACGTGTTCCTAGACAAGGTGTCCAGGATTTCTACAAATGCAAAAACAAACAGAAAAAGAGCCCCTACCCCAATTTTTTTAAGCTTACATACTTAAGTATAAAAGCGTGTAAGATAAAAGGTGGATAGAGACAAATGGAGGAAAAGAAATCAAGCTGAACAGTGTGACAGAAGCAATGAAGATCCCTTCTCCCTAATTTTGTTTTGTCTGTGTCACAGCAAAGGAATGTTTAAAAAAAGAACATGAATTAAGACAAGGAGGTAACTTTTCAAGTCTATACAGAAAAAACCTCTCAAACGTGGACAGCAACAGGACCAGTACAAAGGTCCCTGATGACCTGGAAGGGGAAGACAGGTAGCTTATGCTAGATAGGATGGAGAAAGGAGAGCTCAGTGCTGGGATATAAAAGAAGAGATGACATACTCAAAGGAGTAAACTAAGAAAAACATCTTTATCAAAGCACTTGAAAGGATATTAGCAAGGCAGATTATACTTGTTAAAGCTGGAGGGGAAAAAAGTTGTAATAACTGACATACAAAATGCAGAGAGCTTGGGGAGTTTTAACTATTCGGGTGGATAGGRAAGATCATATCTTGGAAAATTTTGCAGAAAGAAGCTGCAAACTTTGTACAGAGATGGTAGGATCTAAGGGAAGACCAATTTAAAGACAACACCCTGCTTCTGGGCCCAAGTGAGAAGCATGATGGCACTATTCACTCTAACAGCAGAAGGCTGGAAAGGAGAGGCTTGGAAGAAATGACAGGGTGAGACTGACTGTTTTGGTCATATTATCTTAAGCTGATTGAGAAGTCACTACAGTGAACTAGGTATAAAGGTAAAAATAACAAAAATGTGTAAAAAAATCTCTTGATTGTTTTTTAAAAACTTGTCTCAGTGGCTTAAAGCAGCGCCACTGCATGTCTGACATTTTCTGGCAGACTGATTATACCAAAATCAGCATATACCAGGGCTGAACTTGAGATAAGATTTAACCTGTGGATTTATTGCCATAAAAATTCTTCTCATAATTTTACTGTCCTTTTACTCCTTTTAGTGAGATGTGTACAATTTATGCATATAGTAAATTAAATACTTTGCTATTTTTTTTTATTCTGAAGTTACTCAAATTTTCCATTTAAAAGATGCAACAAATAGCAATAAAAAAGAAAGAAAGTTGAATTTACGTTCAAGCAAAATTAAAAAGATAAAAAATTCGCATACTGTTGAATGATTCAGCGTACCCTAACCAAGGTCCTGCATTTAGCATTARCAAAAATACTGTAATCTTCTAATCCCTATCCCTTCCTGGAAAACTTTGTCCTCAAACTTTAGAGCAAATGCTGATAATACAGTATTCTTATTGCTGAATAAATCATAAATATACTCACAGAATATGACATGAATTTTAAAACTGCCCACTAGAAGGCAGAATTCCCCAGCTTTAAGTTTTACAAACTGGACTGATGATGACATTCTCTATACTTAATATTTAAATAACAACTTGGTGGCAGTTAAAATAATCTCATTTGAACAGTGGAACAGGTGTAGATTAATTATTTTGGTACTTGTAAAAGCAGTATTTAAAATACATAAATATTTATAGCATTTTGAACGTACTAATGAATCTTAAGACAAAAGCATCAAAATCACTATAGAAGCGCCATGACCAAAAACGGTCGAAATTCCACGTGTTGCAGACGCACATAGATGACTGCATCGAATGTTCCTGCATCATCTCAGACTCCTGCTGGATTTTGGGCGGACAGAGTACACGGTCCCACAATCCTAAACAACAGAAGATCTACGGTCCAGAATGGCAACCACTACAAAACCACTGCAAAAAGAGAGGCTTTAAAACAGCAGTGACAGGGAAAGAATACCCAAGAATTACAGACTGGGAATCCTTTAAACCCCATCTAAAATTGCCCTGGGAAAGCACATCATGATTAGTAATTTGAAAAGACAGAGTGAATATTCAACAAAAAAATCCAGCCTTCCCTAGGATTGGAAAAACTTTTTCAACATGCTCAGAGATATTACAGGGCGATGGGGGTATTTTGCCCACAGAGGGAGCGTCGGCAGCCTCGATGCTACAGACGGACTGAAAGAGAGCTGAAACCTTCTGCTCCACCTAGCTGTGAAGGGCACAGACCCTGGGCTTTGCAGGAGTGGGCGGGCAAGCAAGGCAACCTGCTGAAGACCCGTCCATTTCTGCACCACGCTGCAAGGTGTGAGCCCCATATGGAAGGGGCCATGAGGCCGCGGGACAGGCTAAACGCCGCGGGCTGAGACTGAGGGCTGCTCTCGTGTCACAAGCCACCATCCATGCCCACGGGTCTCCTGTGCATGGAGATGGTGGCTTGTGCCTGCCAAGGAATGGCAGCGGTGGAGAGGCATCTTTATTTTCCAGAACAGTCCACTGGGTAAGGGATTCAGACCGAACGCTACGAAACAGAAAGTCTGTGAATAGAGACTGTGGGCCTTTCTCCGTAGCTAATTTAGTTTGGGGATTTCAGTCTTTGTTATTGATGAAATGGTTACTCGCTCATTTATTTGGTTTCCTTGATCCTCTTGTTTGTTTTTGCCCCCTTCAATTAATTTATGATAATGAAGTGTTTACTTGTTGTTCTTTAATTCCCTGTATATATATATACATATATATAAGCAGTAGCTCCCAGAGGTTTGGATTCCCCTTCTGCAGCCAGATATGAGGTTGAAACAACCCCAAGCACCCGAGTCTGCGAAGGGCCCCYGAGCTACTTGAAGAGGCATGAGCAAGCTCCCTGCTCTTGGAACCAGGAACGCCACTTTACATAATCAGACACAAGTTTTATCTTTAGTCTCAGTTTCAGTGCATTTAAACTCTATAATGAAACAGCAGTTTATTAATAACAAATCTCAAAAGTCCATTTTGTACTGAAGTCACCCTCTTAGCAATTGGGTATAGACTGCTGCCTCTTTCAGGCCCTCCCCTTCTCTACTTCAAGTAGGTTTTCTGGTTTCTTTCCCGCATCCTACACGTACCGCAGAGAGCTTTCAATGCCCAGCTCTGCCGCCTTAATCTTTCTGAATAACTGAGAGATTTGCCAAAGAGGCAACTCCTGGCTAGATAGGGATGAAGTCAAATCCATTGAAGCTTATTTAAAAATATGTTCAATTCATACTACATAATGAGATCAAAAGCAAGATTATTTTTCTGTATTGAAAGTGCCTTGTTACCTTTATCACCAAGCTCTCTAAAAAAGGTCGGTCCGGGTTTAGCTTTTGTAACATTTGCCAGTGCGGCATCTACCTCCTTTAAAGACACAAACAAGAAAATATAAAACCAGTTTTGAAAGAGGAGTCCATTTGATTGAGTAACAGAAAGAACGCGAGTTCTTTTGAAGCCCGAAAGGAACATTTTGCTTACCTTTTTTGTCAGTTTCTTGGCTGAAGCTTTACCTATAATAAAAAGAAATCATCATTATTCAATAACAAACTCTGACTTTAAACTTTGATCAAGTTCTGTGGCATTTCTTCTTTTTATAGGAAARTACTAAGTAATAAGAAACAGAATATTTTGTAGTGGGCAGTTTGTTTCTAATTCCCACAACGATCAAGAAAGGACAACATTTTAAAATAATATGAGCAATCTGTTCAAATGTTCTTGCAACTTAGGTGAAACCATGAACTACTCAGATATCTATGACTAATTTGCTAGTGTGATTTTGAATACTGTGGACTACAAATGTATTATATATTCCAAAATCAGGTTATGCAGTAACCCCCCCCCCCGTATTATTTACAAAGGGATTTGTATGCACACCTAATACACCTCCAAACACAGGCTGAGTATGCAAAAGCTAAAAAATAAATAAAAAAAAGCGAAGGAAGAATTTTATGTTTCTATTAAGTAAACTGAACACCTCTTCCTCCTCTAACAGCATCAGATGAAACCACACAAATTCTTAAGTGTTCACCAGCAGGCTCAAGCCTATGCTCAAATAGGGAAGTTGCTGGGGATAGTGTAAGGTCATACTCCTGTGCAGGTCACCGGTCTGAGGAGCTGCGACATATTTTATCCGTGGAATGGTTCAGCTGGTTAGATGGGACTGTAGCAATTCTGCAGTCTCACTGCAGAGGGAACCACGTTCCACTTCTCAGTCTACTGCCCCATCTCACAGGTCTGTCTCTCGATCATTTCTGCTCACACAGTTCCCAAGCCTGTGTCCCTCACTCTAACCACTTGCAGCCCATTCCTGCTTTTCTTCATCACCAGGTCCTCTGGATTCAAGCCAGCCATTATCTCCTATTTATTCATGATGTACAAGCATAAGCAGAGTTGCTTGCATTCGCCGTGGGGACTGATGCCACTGGGCGCTGAAGCCTGCTTTGCTCCGTGCTCACCCTCTGCTGCTTTATGGGCCTCCTGCTTCTGAAGAGTCACCAGCACCGAGCTGCTGTTTGGGAGTGGACATACTGATGCAGCCTGGTGGGCAGCTGTTAACAGACTGCTACCAAGCACTTTCACAGGCCCATATCTTGGCCAAACGGTGGTGCATTCTCAGTAATATAGCAAATTTCCACAATGGTGGCAAAAGACATGTCCAACAGCAGAGGGGCTCCACTTGCAACTTTTAGCTTCAAACCAGGGACGTGGCTGGAACATCTCAACTAGCTACAGTTTGTTTTTCAGTATGGGCAAATCAGTGCATTGGTCTCTATTCTCTGAACTGTCAATAACATTTCTGCTGATAAATTCCTCTCCCCACCCCCCAGTCCCAAATCAGCCTAAGGCAGACACCTGGCACAGAACATTTCAACCCAAACGTTTAAGTTTGACAAAAGTTATAGGCAACTAAAATTAGGGTTTTATAACTAGAGTGTTGAGTGACCCCAACAACAGGTGTTGCCAGCACCACCTGTTACTTTACTATGTATGAGTACATTTTTGTGCAATGTATCTACATATATTTACACACACACACAGACACACACAAAGTCACATAGATAGATACCTTCTAGATACCTTCTATCTCAAATGAAGTAAAAAATCCACAGTTTTGCCTCACTTGAGATAAAAGAAGTCAGACTAACAACAGTCTGGGAGAGCAAGTAAAAAAATAAAATAAAAATCACTGTGTCCAGCAAGGCAGAGTACAGAACTGGGCGATGTAACACTACAATTTAACACTGCTCGCTCTTGTAGAGCACTCCTAATGAATGGGTATTTAGCAAATTATGTGATTTAGACCTCAGCTTAACATCTGCTTCGAAATGTCACCTCCTCTGCACAGCACTTTTCMATTTGGAATTAAAACACACCGCAGCAGCTCTTTTAGTCTGGGGAGACCCACATGGCAAGAAGCCTGATCAGATGAAGCGAGTCAGGCTGTAGGTCTTCCTCTTTCCATCCGTGTCTGACTGACCTGCAGGGGACAGGCAGAGTGTGTAAGAGCTCCCAAAGATGGGTGCTGCTTTTCAGGGAAAAACAGAATTTGGGAGAAAAAAAGGGAAAGCCACCGTACAATGACTTTCACTGTAAATGCTCTCTGCAATTGTTGTCTGCTCTGAAGCCAGCCATGCACCTGCATTTGGTTAACAGCAGCTCCACTCATTTCAATCTCCTGGTGGCCATATGAGTGCCACATCTAGGAAGGCCACTGCTATTTCAGCAGTGTATCGGCAGGGGCCCTTTGCCAGCTTCCAGGAGGATGAGGAAGGAGGTAAGCAGCGGCCTGCAAGCTGGAACAGCAAAGGCATGAATAACTGATGCAAGGCAAGGAGAAAGCTCTGGGAGCAACCACGCAGATACTAGCTGGCCAAGTCTGTGAGGGTCTACAGCAGGTAAGTCTGTGTTTCTCTTCTCTCTGCTGTACTCAGCACAGTGACCCTGAAACACTTCAGCTAAGCAGTTCTAGGGAATATATTCTCAATGGGAATAATCCTACTTTGATAAAAATTAGGAAGGGGAAAACAAAGATTTTGCAGACACATAGAGCCTCTTTTCTCCAGCTAGCAGAGTCACCAGCTTCAAGCACCTCTGCAGTTGTCTAGAGCTTGTGCAATTGGCTGCTGGTGGCTGTGAATGCCTCCACTGTGCTCAGCTGTGGCCATCCTCCAGCAGAGGTTTAAGATGTGGACATGCTGAATGACCTGTTTCAGAGATGAAGAAACAGTAGCAGTAATGATAGTGAGAGCTAGGTGCACATACTACCCTTGACTACAAAGAAAGGATGGGGAATCGTGGCAGGGGTGAAAGGAATAAGGGAGGAGAGGAAGCATTTGCTGGGCAGCAGGAGGAAGGAGAGAACAGTCCCGAGCCCCACGGGGGACAAAGAACAGACCGAGGTGGGGGAGCCAGTCCCCAGTACAGCTGGCAGAATAAGGGGCAGTTACTGCAACAAAAGGGGAAAAAAGCAGGAGGAAAAGGGAAGGATTGAGAGATAAATAAAGACTACTTTTTTTTTTTAAGTAGGAAATACAGCAGAGTAATAAATGTGGAGCCTGTTTTTGTTTAATGACTCTTCTCAAATGGGTTTAGAAATCAAAATTTCTTACAACTTAGTCAAATGAAAATGGCATACAGATCTCAGCAAGTCTGTACTGGTAGCCAGTAATCTTGTTAAAAAAAAAACCCTTACATTTTGGGTATTAGTGTTATCATTCATATTGCTATTTTTGTAAAGTATTAGACTACAACCTTACAGTAATTTTATAATTTAAATTGCATAATGAGTTTCCACCAATAATTATTTTAATATTTGCTAAGAATGAAATTCAATGATACCCTCTTGGTGCTGTCACCATATAAAAACATTTGTGAAGATTCAAATCTCAACTTTCACTTAGAAACATTAGCCACTTTTATTGAAGCATTCATAATATTCCTTGAATACTAATTTAGCTCTTACTGCTTATCCTTTCCATTTATTCTCCTCCTAACAATGAGATCCCTTTAGAACATCAACAAGGAAAGCTTTGTTGATAGCGCACACTAACGTATCGAATGTGCAGTCCTCTGAGGAATAAGGTCTTTTAAGGCCTTGTCTACCGTAATTAGGAAAAGAAGGCTAACTCCTCTTCACAAGAAATGCACTGCAAAGGTATAAACAGTTTTCTTAGCCAATTCAGACAGTGAAAAAGAGGCCCCTTCCTGGTTATCAATTAAATTTGGGTATAATTGGTGCTGTCATTCCTGATACATGACCGCAAATATATCAAGATTTAAGTCTCTCTCTAAGGAATACAGCCAAGGATATAATTATTAGGAACTATTTTATGTAATAAGAAAAAGATCTGAAGGATTCACTTTTCTGTAGTTTTATTCTTTTAACTTTCAACTGATATATTTTTAATAACATATAAATCAATGACATATTAGAAAACCTGTTCATAGTAGTAACAGTCTTACTTTGATACCATAAAAAGAAAGTTAGAATTTTTATTGTTCTGAACATGAAAGAAGGGGAAGAAAAACTTCTTTTTTCTACAGATCTGCCAAGACAGATGGAAATTCTTGCTTAAAGTAAAACGAGTATTTTCAAGGGTCTGTACCTATTTTACAGATGCCATCATCTGATTTTCACTATCTATAGTGGATCCACGAAGCAACAACCAGGTACAGACACATTTTTTGCAAACAAAAAAAGCCATTTTAGCTTTTAAAGTTAAGCTACTTGAATAAATACCAAGTCTACTTACAAGCATACAAATTCTGTGCCGTTAGCCAAGAAAGTTAGCTGACAACCGTAATTAAGAAAACACCGCCAAGAGCAGCTACTTCAGCTTTAATTTGCCCTCGGCAAACCTGGGTCTTTTGTCACATGTATTTCTTACAACAGAAGTGTTTCCATCATCTATCTGTTTTTTACACTAATATGTAGAATGAACCTGACATCAATGTTAGGATTAACATTAGGAAAGGGCTGAATTAAACAAGTACCCACTTGCACTCAGTAACACCCATTTACACCCATATGGCTTGGGAAAGGCTTAGATCTGACAAAAGACATTTAGAGCCAAAGAACGATCAAAATCACTAAGATCAACCATTATAACAACAAGAATCAAATGCCAACACAAAAGTAGAGAAATTACTCCCTATGATAAAGCAGAATTTTACACATCTGAAAAATTGCTCTGATTTTTTAATATGGAAGTTAAATATAATTTTTAAAACAATCTTTCTCAATAGCCTTAACTTCAATTACAACAGTAGCTAAAGGGATACCTTTTACCAGGAAAACAACAGATGCCTGTCACTTTTTACCAGTGAAGTCTCTGAGCAAGTTTTAYTAGGATCTCTTTTTTAGCTCCATTTTAGACAGACACAGTGATAATCAAGTAAAAAAAAAAAAAGTCATCGCAGTTTTTTTTTTGTTTTTTTAATTTTAGATGGCAACCACTACTACCTTTGCTGAAGCTTGGCAAGTTCAAAATCAGATTGGGGCACTAGGAAATTATTAGTTTTTCTCTGAAAAAAATATAAAAAGACTAGCACTATGTATGTCACAATTCGACCAAAGCTCTGATTCTACARAACGACGAGGGACGAACCCCTTCAGTGCGTGGGATCTCAGCGCAGCTCTAGCTGGCGGGCTGTGAGGATCAGGGCCCTGCTAAAACACAACGTGCTGCAAGCAGCTTGTGCTGTGGCCCTTTCAGTGGAGCCCGCACTGCAGGTTTCCTGTCATGGGAACTGGAATTTGTATTTCTCCCTTCCAGCCAGCAGCCAATTTCCACAAAACCTGAACTCTTCGAAAATTATATGTTTGTACCCAAGTGGGTTGGTTTAGATAAGACTCATATACGTGGATTTCCTTGGGGAAACCTGGTTAAAATTTTTGTTTAAGTTAGTCTAAAGTATACGACTATCAAAATTCAGTCGCTTGCGTTCAATTCCCAGCTGTCTCAGATTTTTTTTATATGATACTGGACAGGTAACTTAGCTGAGTGAGTTCTCCTCTGTTTCTCTTGTTTACTTAGACTCCCAGCTCTTGAAAGAAATGATGGTCTCCTCTATGACTTTTCAAAGTGCTTACCACAATCTAAATATCTAAATAATCTAAAGGGCAAAACTCAAGCCAATAATTAGTCCTTGAAAAAGCCTACTTTTGAAATATTGGAGACAGAGATAAATCAAGGAGAGTCAAAAAAAATTAAGGCTTTTTGAAGGCATGATAAAACAAGTGGTCAGATTCCTATGATAACACCTGGCAAACCAGTATCTGAATAAATGAGAGCACTATTTAAAGGAATTATGAACCCACTAAGAGCTAGAAAGCTCTTACTGAACCAGTACATTATTCCATTGAAACAGAATTGATAAAAGTCATCTCAATCAGCCAAATTAGTGAATTGAAGCACCTGAATTCAAGCCCAGGTATGCCCAGTGGAACAGGCAGCACTGCATTAATAGAAGCTTCTGAAACCTTTTACAAAACAAGTTTTGCATCTTTCGGAAACAAGCGTTGCATCTGTCCTTCTTTATTCGCAGCAATCATTCCTCTGAGGAAATGAGAAATACACAGCGCTGGGCTGAGGCCAGCCCTGGCAAAGCTCCATTTCAGAAGAGCAGCTGCATCAGGCCCAGTCAATACCGGCAGATTTCTCTGTGAGTAAGGCAGCCTGCAGTGAAAAGGGTGGGAAGCTGAGGTAGGAAGAAAACTTCCAAGGCTGACACAGTGTGTTAGGAAACTGAAACAGACTAAAAAAATTAAGATAAGCCAGTTTTCAGAAACTTTTGAAGAAACAGTGACATACAGTTACCAATATTACCATGAATTCCAAAATAACCAATGGGATGAGGTTGCAAGTACACCTCGTGGTCCTCCTTACAGAGCACATGAGCACCTCAGCCCTCGCTGGGACACTCACAGCTTGTGGAAAGTGCAGGGGAACACGGGACCAATTTTTCTTTAGGTATTATCCAGGGAACATGACTTGCTCCTAGGTCCATCTGTTCCAATAACCTACCTAAGACTTGTCCAGGAAAAGCTGATGATATATTCAAACTCCCAAGTTTCCCAAAACATATACACTATTAATCTTTACAACCATTGCAATTCTTGCAATGATGCAGCATACAGAAAGTTATTTTTTCCAAAACACCAGGAAGGTGTAACAGCAATCAGGACTGAACAGGGCTAACTAGAACTGTGATACAACAGCTCTTCGGCACAGAGCACGCGTGTACCCGCAGCTCTCAGCTACCAAAGGAGCATGAGATTGAGCTAAGACTCCCTTTGCCACATGAGCAGCAGCAGGGAGGCAGGCAGAGGAGGMAGCTCCTGGACAGAGCAGGCTGCCAGCCCTCCGTGTCGACTCTGAGTTCAGGACTGGAGGTAGCATCCAGAAGAAAAATGTGCTATGTGAAACGCGAGTCCTCAAATTCCCAAGTGTCTCACTCTCAGTTTCTCTGACTTCATTTAAATGTATAAAAATTAGATGCCTAAATCTGAGTCAGTGATCTCTGTGGTGCTTTGCTGTAGCTATGGTGGTATAAGGATGTACATAGAAAAAGGTTTATAATTAGCTTTGAAATCTGCTGCGCCTATTTCAGACCTGAAGAAGGGCTTGTGTGCCCAAAAGCTTGTCTAATTTTTCCAGCTTACAGCAACTGGTCTAATAAATGATACTATCTCTGTCTACAAACCTCATCCTGACTAATGATCCCAGGCTCCCTTTATAGCCAAGGGAGAGAAATAGACACAACAAAAGAGCAATTTATTCCATATTGAGATAGGTCTCTGTTACAGGCCAGATACAGTCCCTTGGAGGTACCTGTTTCCCTCCAGTAACTTTAAAGAGATCCTACAGTCACTAGCTCCGACCTGACGTTCAGCTTTTACTAAGTTTGGGTAGACGAACCCTTCTCCAAGCAACCGGAAAGCTGAAATCATGACTGCTTTTTATGTTTGTCGTATCTGTAATCTCCTAATAATTTTATGTTAGCAGTACTAAAGGCATGTTGACTTTCTTCATTAAGAACTTAATCAGATGCAGAGGGGCAAAATGAACTACAGCACAAAGAGGCAGAGAAGGCTGCCTAATTGGAGCAAAAAGTTATTATAAAGACAATGAAGACTACCTAGAAGGAGCTGTACCATGATACACATTTAGGAGACCAGGAGGGTCAGGAATGATTCCTATGAGCTTATAGAGAGTATTATGTAGCTCAGAGATTTGGGATGTCCTGAATATGAACAAAGCCATGTATCTTCCATGAAGAGCAGGCAGGCAGACTCTCAGCTCAAGAAAAATTTCTAGTATTAGACTTGAGAGATAGTCATTCTCTTCTAGCAAAGTGAACAGCACATGCTAGACTGAGCCTTCAGGACTCTGAATTTCATGAACTTTGATTCTATCCTGAAATAAGGAAGGGATGATTTCTGTAGCATTGCTATGCTTTATGTTGTGATCCTCTCCTATGGTTAACAAAGACTAGTTTTTGAAGTACTACAGTGCAGGAGTGCATGCTAGATCGAGATACTAACAACAGATGAGGATAATTAACTAATATAATAGCCTAAYAGCAGTAGAGGTTTAATTCTGTTCCTCTCTACTAGACAATGCTAGAAAGTCATGATCCCTGACTGAGGGGCTCTATAATCCATTTTATGACTAGAGAAAATAAGTATAACATGAACAGAAGGACAAGCAAAGTAGGATAAGAGCAACAACAATTAAATGACAGTTAAAACTCTAACTGCTTGCACGACTTGAGCAAATTGCAAATTGAGCAATTTGGATTCAGAAGCAAAATGTGTGCCCATCAATCCTCCCACAATCAAAATCAACAAAGAAGAGGTCAACACCTTAACAGCACCACAAATTTATTCTCATCTCACTGTATAGAGTATAAGACTTTGTTTGAGTTTATGTGGCTCAATATAAAGCCACCATCACCATTGTAGCAATTATCCCTACTGTATCTCAGTCAACCACTTCCCTCAAAATTTGACCCGTTCTACATATATCTGAAGAATCTTACCTGCCATGACAGACTCATTTTTTTCATGCATCTTACAAAATGTGAAAAAAAACTTAGTACAGTTACAGACTAAGTGTAACCAGAAGAAAGACTGCTAGAATTCACCCATTGCAATGGAATTTATCACTAGCAGAAGCTACCTAAGTAATCCTGGCATAAGGAAAAAGAGGGGGTGTGTCAGGGGAGGGTAAGTGATTCAGCTGCAGTAGGGAATCAAACTATTATCTCTTTATTACGGACAGTAAAATCCCTTTTTACTAGATGGGGCTTGATCTTTTTTTCCTTTTTGCTTTGATGTTATTTATCCTCTAAGCAGGAACTGCAAACCATATCAAACAGTGCCAAATTATGTGAAGTAACTGTACGGTTTAATTATTGCACTTTGATACATAACAAATACTCCAGCGTGCAAGAATTACAGATAATGAGGACAGAAAAGACCACTCCGGTCACCTAGTTTGACCTATTGCTCCCAACAGACTTTTGCTCATGCATTATCTCATCTGTTCATGTACACACAAATACATGCTCGCACATTCAAAAGATAATATCAATATTAAGCTGTAGTTTGGGGTTTGAAAGACAATGATGACTTTAATTCAACTATGTTTAGAGAATAGCTTGCTTTTTCTTAAACTTACTCATCTAAGTTCAAACTTTAGGATAATGTTGATATTGCTTATTCCTAATAGAACAGTAAAAATAAAATGCTGAAATGCAATAACTTAATATAACTTTAAAACAAAAATTGGAAACATTTCAGGAAAAATTTGAAGTTATTCATGGAATCATCATGAAAAATGCAATGCTCTTACCATAATTCTGTTCAGATGCAGGGCATTTATAGTGCATGTGTCAAAGCAGTAAATAGCTGACATATTAGTGCATCAAGCCAATTTAAATTACTGCAGCGGGTAAGTAACTGGGAACACTGACATGTCACATAAATCCAATGAGTTCTCAAGAGTCCTGTAAATATAAAAAGCTTTTTAGATCCAGTTTATATAGTAGCCTGCTTTTTTTCTTCCATTTCATCCTATCACATATCAAAATTATTTACACCATCAGTAATGCTTTCTTTTCCATTAAAACAGTATTTTTCTTTTAAAGGTTAATTTACTTCCACTACAGCAACATGCAATGAAAGTTCTCAAAAATTTTGGAAAAAAATGTTTCAGGAGGTGACACTTGATTGGAAAAGTACAATGGAATTTTGCTAGAAGTACCAGTTTGGGAAACTTCCACTCATTATATCCCAGCAATCCTTAGTCAGACCTTTGTGGGGGGGGGGGGGAAAGGCTGATGTCCATCTGCACAGCAACTGTGAGATCTGGAAAGCTCATCAGCAGGATGCCCAATTTCTCTTGCTCTATTATTCTAATGATGCTGGTTATCTTTGCTCCTCTTCTGTTCTGCTAGTACCTTGTCCTTCCACCAAAGGCATATCCTTCACCCTTCATGGACTAAAGGCATCCTTCCCCAACATCACACTACTCTTATCTGATTATCAGTGATAACTCCTCTAGGGAATCTAGCACAAACATCACTTTCTGGTGACTGCTGAAGATGGTCTCAGGAGATTCAGGAAATTTTATGGAAAATCCCATGAACTGCAGCTCGCCTGTGGTTAAAGGGAAACTGTTCACCCATTTCTCAGACAAAATGAATGAGCGCACTGGCTGACATTTGTTTCCAGAAGGGCTATGAATACAAAACATCTCTCTAATTACCTCTCATACAGTCGCCTTATCCTCTTTGCAGAAGGAAAATGTCAGATTAGGTGCTTTTGTAACCTATGCTAACGCTAAATAAAAACACTAGTGGGTAGGTTTCATATAGAGGTCTAGGATATTTCCCCTGTGCTCAAATGAAAGGCAACAACATTCTGTACAAAGCATCTGAAGGCTGTATTCTGGCTTCACATCTCACTGACAGCTACTGAGGAGGACCAAAGCTCTTTTACCCCAATTCTCAATAGCTACTGACATGAGAAAGCAAAATCTTGGATTTAACAGTGAATTTGGGCATTTTATTGAAATTAAAAGAATTCTATGTTTGTAATTTTGTTAATGAGAGATATCTGTTTAAGATCAGGCCTGGGACATTTGGTCTTGCTGCCCAGAGCATGGTAGACTACAAAAAGGGTCGGAACCCCATTATGCTTATCTTCCAGGACATATGTCTCTTTCATGAACATGCAGTTTACAGTGACTATCTGTCTGAGGGTATTGCTATCGAGTTTATGGAATAGTTAATTTGTCAATTATAATCAAAATAAATTCTGCTTAATAATTAAAGGATTAACTGAACACCCACTAGATAGTGTTCAGTTACTGCACAGGGTGAGCTCGGCTAGCTATAGGTCTACCTCCTAGTCACCTCTGCTTTGCAGCAGATTGCAAATTTCTTGAAGAAAGTACAAATACATTTGAATAACAGGACAAAAAGGGATGAAATCATCCTCTTTACTAGAAATTTGGGAAGGATCCAGTAAATTATCACCCTTGTTGAATGTGCGTAAGTGGAACTTCTAAAATGTAAGACAGTTCAAAACAACAACAACAAAAAAGCACGCAAGATGGTTTTGCATCCACTTGCTAATACTCTAGATTTTTCTCAAGAAGCTTGTATTTTGGTAACTGGTGATATCATCCATCTGTTCTTCATCCTCCCAAACTCTCCTGATATCATCCACTGAAAGAAAACAGTGAATAAACACATACCAAAGAAACATTTCCATTTTGCAATTCCTTTAATTAAAAGGATGAATTGAATTACTGGATGTCTATTCTAGCTGGACCTAATAGATCACTTTCTTTTTCAAGCAAAATCAGAACAATTGCAGCTACTGTCCATTAATCATTGGTGAACAGATATAAGAAAAAAAAGAAGAAAAAAGTACTACTTTAAGGGAAGAGACTTTTGGTGTACATACAATATTGTAGCACTTAAGTTCAGATAGTCTGTAGAACTATAGAGATCAGAAGGGTGAATAGCGTCAAAGGGAACTGCTATTCAGAGCAGAATAAAGCAGATTCTGTCAGGTCAGGACTTCCAGAAGGAACCTTTCCCCTTTACAAGACTCCAAAGTGCAACCTCACATGAAAATTTTAGCAAGGCCAGTTTAACGTCGATGATTGCAGCGATGACGTTACTTTCCCTGATTTTCACTGTAAGAAGATAAGGGCATTCTGGTTACCGTGTTTGGGAACTTTCCTACATAGCAATCTGCCTACTGCATTGGGCTTTTACTGATCTTGCGCAGCCCTATTTTATCATGTCCATGACTTCCTAGGTTGAGGCATTATTGCAATCTCTAGCTTTTCTTCCCTCTTTCTTCCTTGTCATGCTTAATCATAGATTCCTATCAGTGGCTGACTTGCTTTCCTTCAGTTGATGGTCCAACGTCATTCTCACTTTTACCTTTAAATTAGCCAGGAGCTTCTTTCTACTTCTAAGATTAGCTCATTCTGTTCTTAGCACATACAGAAGCTCTCAGCAAACCAGAAACAGCCCCTGCTGAGTCTGACTTGTTTATACATCATCATTAACATCTGTCACCTAGCAATTAACAGATGTTTGGGAAGTTTTCCTACAGCAGGGTTTCCAGAGTATGGAAGTGATAAGAGACTGCTCTTGTTTTTTTCAGCTAAGCAAGAAAGGTTTATCCTATTTTTACCACATGAGAAGACTACTGGAGAGATCTAGTTTTGGCTAGTTTCTCAGAGTACCAGAATGAAGAGTTACATAAAACTTAAAAAAAAAAAAACAAAAAAAAAACCACCTGCAAAACTTGCTAACATTATCCTTATTTAGAAGATTAGGCGGTAATGGAAAGGATCATGAAAAGTTTGAGAGGTCCCCTAAAAGATCAAAGAGAACTAAAGTAATGAGAAATCATAGAAGAGCTTAAAAAGAGGTGTTAATCATGCCTAACCATAGCAGGCAAAACAGTTGGGTTAATTCGCAACTTAGAAAAAAAAAAATAGTGTTGCTAATAGTAAGTTTAATAATAAATTCCTGACAAGACGTTCATCAACATTCCCTATTACTACAAAAGAAGAAAGTCTCCTGCACCGATTAGAACACCTCTTCTGTGCTAACGGGAGGCTTTTGAGACTGAGTAATAGATGTAAAGATAAGCCTTCTCTTGACCATCTGGCTTAAAACTTCTCACATTTTAAAGAAAAAAAAACCTAGCAAGAGGAAAAAAAATCCAGAGACCAAGATGATCAATAAAGTCTTTAAAAATGAATCATTTCTTTCCTAGAATTGTCTTATCTGCCCATAAAAAAAAAAACTTTCCTGAATTTTTTTTTTTTGCTTCCTGATGAAGCAAACCTCAAAAAGACAATTGAAAAACAATTACCTTGGCTTTAATTTTATATTCAGATTTTCTAAAGAATTCTGATCCTATTAAGCACCAAAGGAAACACTGTATTAAGTTTGTCAAAATAGAAATAGAACAGAAATATTTCTTTACTAAAGGATAATGGAGGAGGCAAATCTAAATGCCTAACTTTACACAAAATTCTCAATGGCATCATCTCATTTAATTTGGAGTAGTCTTCAGTATAATGGGCTTCTGTGTCCACTGCATCTAATTATATATGCATTGTTTCCTTCCTACCATACTCATCTTCTGCAACAAAAGTAATTGCTACTCCAGGAGCAACCTTGCGCAAAAGAAAAAAAGAACAGATATTCCTGTGCAAAGGGGAATGTTATCTGGGGGGCATCCAGCCCTTGATTGTATATAACCTTCTAAAAGAATATTCTTTGTCTGATCTGTTTTTCGTCTTAATAACAATTCCTTGAATTCATTAAAACTTTCTTCATCTACAAATGGAGAAGATAATTTACTCTATTGTACTGCCCTCAGCCTCGAGAATGTATGGAACTACAAATGAGGACCAAAGCACCCACAGTTCTGAAAGCTATATATTCTGTATGAATTGATTGCGAGTGAAGCACAGGCTACACAAGTTTACCTGTTTTGCTCTCCTAAGCACTACTTTGTCCCACTTTTCTCCTTGACTGAAGCTGCAATCTGACAATTCAGATGTTTCAGCAACTTAAAAAGATCCTGACATCTATCCTTGTTTCATCCCGTTGGCCCAGTGATTGTTCGTGGGTTGTGCTGTAAGCCAGACCTGGGAATGAAGGAGGCTTTGTGCAAAGGAATCAAATTAAAAAAGAATGTAATAAAGCTACCTACACGAAGCAGAGCAAAGGAGGGCCTCCTCCAGGCAGAGGAGACAAATTTGGGTTTGTTTAACCTAACAAGACCAGGGCTGAGGTCTAATATAATTATCTATAATGCATCAAGGGGTTAAGATTCAAAAAGAAATAAAAGAACTATTTCAGGTAATGGGTAATGTTGGCAAAAGAGCAAGTAGGTATAAACAGAGAGTGATTAATTTTAGGTTGGATATTAGA
This sequence comes from Apteryx rowi, assembly GCF_003343035.1. Taxonomy (NCBI): domain Eukaryota; kingdom Metazoa; phylum Chordata; class Aves; order Apterygiformes; family Apterygidae; genus Apteryx; species Apteryx rowi. The sequence goes on along the minus strand of NW_020450263.1, from coordinate 774,713 downwards.
TGAGAGTATTAAAGAGTCAGAAGAGATGCTGTGTCACTGTTTTCCAATATAAACAGTGGTGACAACTGTTTTTAAATTGAGCATGAATAATTTCGAAGAGATCTATATTTTAAGTTTTTAAAGACCTAAAATGAGAGCTGACTTTTAGAAAATGTAAGATAAATTTTGATACATTTTAGCCATAGAATACTAAAAAGAAGTGATAAACCATGTAAGTATCACCCTAGTATAGAATGCAAACCCTTAAAAACATATCACAAGATGTTACATGTTAACTTAAGTGAGCTGTGATAATATATACAAGTGCTCTCATAATGCTGTGATTAAGCAGACATCCTTTCTCCTCCATGTAGCAGTAGTGGACATAAAGAATAGGGACTGTTCTCCTGAAATAAGCATCTGCTTTCACTCCAGAGGCAAGAGAAAATAAAAATTTCAATCAAATTTTAGGAAGGTTTTTTACAATTCTCAAAGTGGATGCAAATTAAAAGCAAATAATAGAAACCACTTTCTTTTAGTGAAAAAAATAAAGCAATCTTATGTTGCCCACTGTTCTTCCAAATTGAGCATACTGTTTTAAATACAGTTTCCTAGACTTCATAGCAAAGCCCCTCTTTTTGTTCCAGTGAAGTTTGCCTTTACCATCATACACGTTGCAGAAAATGTTGCTCTCTTACGCTAAATCTGAAGCGAGAATAAAGCTAGAGAAGCAGATGAAACATTCAAATGTTAGGCTTTATATTTTCTCCCAAGAAAGAGTGAGCTGTCACTTTCTCTATCACCGAAAAATCCAAAGAGAAGAATCAATTGCTGTATCAGGGCACAGATGACCACTCAGAAGTTGTCAAACACAGTAAATAAATACAGTCTGAATGGAAAAGCAGATGCCCATTCACATGAGACAAAATGACTAATTTTAGTATTGTTTATTATAAGAATCTGCTATGTCAGGCTCACAACTGTTGGGATTTAGCCCACAGCAGAGAACAAACACCCTTCACTCTTCCCCAGAAAAAGCATTTGGAGAAGAACAGAAAAAGACAAAAAAATTCTATTTTCTAAAACGGACAGTTTCTCAATGGGATATGTGACTTACTAAGAGCTTGCTAATACCAACACAGCAGCAGGACTCCACCGTTCCAGTCGTTACAATAGTATCAAAGATATCAGAGCAAAGGACATGAATTCAAGGCATGAAAGGAAGGCTAGCACTTGGAAAAAATGAGCTGTATCATACTGACGACTTCAAACATCAGCTCTTCCAGAAGACTACTGAAATAGCTTGAACAAAGTCAACCGGCAGCTGACTTGGCTACGTTCTACATTCAAGTTCCATACAAGGAGCCAACATTTTTTTTTTTATTAAACCAGCTAGGATTGCTGCTCTTGGTGAATGAGGAGTTCACAAGACACTGGCATTTTCCATATACCAAATTCAGTCAGAAAAAAAAAGAACTGTCAATTAGGATGTATCTGAACCTAGCAAAGCTTCTGAACTACCCTTCAGCTAATAAAAAGCAAGGCAGGATGTGCTGGAAGGAGTGGCATCTTTCACTAGGTACAGCTGAAAAATCCTTAAGCTTTCAGGTACACAAGCCTTTTTCAGGTCTGAGAGGAGAGATATTTAACTGGAGACCCAGCTAGTGGCACACTCAGGTGCTCTCCAGCATTATGGACAGCAGCACAAGGACGAGAGCCCTCTGACAGATTGGGTAAAGGTGGAAGATGGATTAGATTGCTGTGAAATCATTCTAGGATGCATTATCACTTGCAATAACTAAGCCCATAAGCCTGACACAGGGCACTGTCATGTACCCGGGCTGCTCTAACAAGAGAAACTTGGCTTTTTTTTTTTTTTTTTTTTAATGTATGGAAAAAAAATTGAGCTCGTATTTGCTTTTGTTTCACAGTAGGTGAGATAGGCTACTGACTGCAATCTGTGCAATAACCACTGCAGGTGCCTAAGAAGCAGGGAGCAAAAATGAGAGCATAATGCAGGTAGTTTATCCTAGGAAATCAATGCCAATATTGCCAAACTGGGGGGCAGCAGAACTTCTTAAAGGTCTCTCTGCAGATGCTAGCCATTTACTTGGCAAGCAAGGACAGCTCAATATCATCTACCAAAGCAGACTTCATACCTTGGCTGCTATTGCCTATAAAGAAATTGATAGTTCATGGGTCTACCCTACATATTTTAAAAAAATCATAACGTAACATTTCTTACCAGGACATGCAGGGGAAAAAAAAATTAGTCTATATCAAAATTACCCCCAAATTGATTAATCACTTTGACCATTATAAAAATTAATTTTTGGCCTAAGGACAAGCACAGAAACATTCAGCCCTGAAAGAGCTATAGACAATTGAAAATAGGTGGTTAGAATGGAAGCTAGATTTTGGCAGGAATGTAACATGCATTTCTGGCACCCGGTACTATCCACCTAAGGGTCTACCAGATCATCACCATTTCTAAATATTGTAATACAACCAAAGATATTTTAAAAACAGATTGTACTTAACTTCTTAGGTACAAAACAATACCTTTGTTAAGGATGTATGTTGCAAGAAATTAAAATACAGTTAAGAGTGATAAAAATTCATTGAGTCTGATTTTCACGCTACATGTGTTAAGACTTAATTGTCAGTTAAGCAGGATGTTTCAGAACTGATTAAGTTCCACTGCATTTATTTTAAAAATAATACTGTAGTAATCTGTCAAGAAGTATTCAGAACCTATAGCAGAAAAAATCCCAGAGATATTTTCTGTGGTATGTCAACATTATAAATATCATCTAAATAGTGTGTGGTGTTTTACAAAAATAAAAAAAAGCATTACAAATAGGAAAAATATTCAGAGACCAGGAATGACTGCAAGAGTTCTTGAAATTTGCTCATATGTATAAAAAAAGAAAAGTGACTTCTCCATTAATAATTTTAAATATCACAGGAGCATGTCCCAAAACTGGAATAGTTAACTAAAGCAGAAACTGTTGCAAGACTTCTGAAATTCTAAGGCAGCCCATGTTTGTACAACAAGCAGACTCCTGTTATTAATAACCAGATCTTTCCATTACTTCCATTACAAGTATTCTGTATGTGCACAATATATTTTCATTCATTTCAAGGAATCTGTTTTCCATTCAGATGCCATTAAATAACCAATAACTTTCACACTTTAAATAACTAAATCCTTCAAGATGTGTGTTGAGATCGCTTGCCTCTTGCTTACAACTGTGCTGGTCTGACCAGTTTTATTATTGATACTACTTTTGTGCTGTTTTAAAAAATTGCTTTCATTGAGAAGTTGCAATATATCTTCATTAACAATTGTTTTTCAGAAAACTAAATAGCTAATAATGTGTTTTCATATCATAACGTCTTGCCAAACATTTTAGCTAATCAGTAAGCATTGCACTTAAGAGAGATAAGAACAGTGATTCTGCGTCCTTCTCAAACAAAAATCAGCAACACCACAAAAGGAAAACCAAGAATTAATCAAAACAAAACCAGGAGCATGTTGTTTCATGCAGACATACCTGCAAAAATACAAATCTGATTAACACAATCTCAGTAGAGTTTTAAGGACCAAAAATATATTTTCCTATTTAACCTTACAAACAATGCATTACAGGTAAGCTTTACTGTGTCTTGTAACATGGTTCAAGACACAGACCTGGTGCGTGGAAATACGGGCACCTTCCCCCTGTGCAGTGATGTGCTAAAACCTGCGACTTCCTAAGTGCTTTTGCCCCTTACTTCTCTTTCCTATGAGCACCCTGTTGAACTCTTCCCCTGCTCCCTGGCAGTGTGCGGTGAGCTGCCCGCTGCTGCAACTCCAGGCGCGCGCTGCCAGAAGCTAGCTCACACCCTAGCACCTCTTCCCTTCATCACAGCACCTCTTGTCTCTATTTCTGGGACTCTGAGACTAACAAGTTTTTCTGAAAAACAAGGACAAACAAGTCAATGCAACTGCCAGCCGCTAATACAGCAAAAGAAGACCTTAGTCAATGGAGCTGATTTGATTGCTTGGGGGGAAGAAGAAAGAAAGAAAGAAAGAAAGAAAGAAAGAAAGAAAGAAAGAACGAAACCCCTCCACCTCCCCTTGAGTATCCTAACTCAGATTCCATTGCTTCAATTTTACAACAATGTCCAGACATAAATACATATTACCAAGATCATATCAATTTCTGTGGTATTTCTACTGTTTCTAAATAAAGGCTAATTTCCCTTCAAATTAATTTTTAGATAAGCTAGCCAATTCACTAATGATCAGTCTTGCACTGGACATACCCTATGTAACTCAGGTATCAGTGTTAATGTACTACTGGTGAGGAGGAAAGGAAAAAGAAAAAAGCTTATCTATTTACCAACAACTGGTTGAGGTCTAATATTTTATCCAAAATATCACTTTTAATGTTCTGTTTGGACACTTTCAGAGAAAATAAAATGCTAAATGTATCTAATATGTTGTTTTAATGAGTTCCATAGGGTTGTGGCGAGACTTCCCAGTGCTGTTTGGGTGATGAAGGATAGCTGAACAGGTACGTCGCAGCATGGGCTGGTTACCAACGTGCAAAATCACAGCAATCTGGATATCTTTGCTTATGTATGCAGATACCTCAACAGTAACAGTACCTTCTCCTTCCCTCAGAGGGCCACTTAAAGAAATGAGTGAACAATGACAACTTGCAAGCTTTGCCTAGAAATGGCTGATTTTGTTTCATTTTTCTAAAACTGAGAAGAGATTCATATGATGCCCGTAAACCATTATGCTGCTTCTTCCCCGTTGCTTTGCCTTACCGTCACAGCTCAGCACCAGGCAAGGGGCCATGTCTGTCTCACACACGCCAGTTTGCACAGTTCTCTATCATGTTTAGAGAATTTGAGCAATAATAAAATAACAGTACTAAAAATTAGTAAACACAGAGATAGAGAGAAAATGACCTCTTCTTAAAACATGAGAAACTCAAGAGGATTGAATTCAGCTCCCAGCTGTGCCAATGGCTCCCTGTATGACATTTCAGTCCATGCTTCCCATATGTAGCTTTGTAATTCATGCAAGCTTAAGGTAAAGCCTGATAAGGTAAATTGCTCTCCAGACCCCCCTGACTGCGCAGACTAGATTTCTACTAAGTACAATGGAGAATTCAATTTTCTAGCAATCACAGTCTGCATTATATTCTTCCCACAGATTCATCTTCACGAACAGGCGCTGATACTCAGGCAACTCGCAGGAACACATCATATCAAATTTGCAAACACAGCATAACCTTATGTCAACTAAGTTTTCACAGCAAACTCAACCAAGTCAATCAACTTTTTCAGCAAACTCGAAACACACTAATATTCATTGAAATGTGCTGTGCTGGGACTCTATTGTGGACACACCGCTTCTGGCATACTGGTGTTGTAGAACATAAGAAAAATCTATTTTAACTTTTGAAAAGGACTGTAAATAAATKAGTGGTTCAACAGGTGAAGATACTATGATACTTTAAATCTGCATTAAATATCAAATATTATCAGATAAACTAATTTAGATGTCTCTGTCTTCTACCAGAGAAAGAATGCAGCAGGGGAAGGAACTTCTGGGATAGAACAATCTTCTCCAGAAAGATGAACACAGATACAGTCTAGATTTAATGAACTGCAGCATCTTCATTTTCTGAAACATTCTTGTATCTGTAGTCCTTTTCACAATTTAAAAAAGATTTTCTTATATGTTCTACAACAGCATACCAGAGATGGTCCTAACACAATATAGGTTGTATAATCTAGAATATAAGCTTAAGTATATGCAACTTTAAAACACAAGTTTTACAGGAAGCTGGAAAGGTCTTTTAAAAATACTCCTGCAATTCAATGAAAATTCAGTGCAAGTCAGCTGAGCCTTACCCTTCTTATACCTGTTACCTTAACAATATGTTACAATTTCTGATGCAATATGGCAAGTTCATACTATTCTTTCTAGATATTACTAGACATTCAGATGTTTTTACATCATAATAAGGAGAGGAACAAAAAATACTTTTTCATTCAGTTATCATGACTTCAGATATTATGGTTTACATGAGCATTCTACAGATTTACCCAGAGCAAACTGCTGGTTCTCCAGTGTTTTGTCACGCATCCCTACGGTCACATTGTTTTAACATATGATTATTTGGCATATAGCCATGCATCTAAAACTCTCAAGGGCTCATTTAGTATGCATTAAGTTGACTGGTACAAAACACTATCACAGGCGTTTTGTACTGGCACGAATACTGTGTCATGACATCAGATCCCATTTACTGTTTTCCTACTATTTATAAAGAGCTGGCTGCTTCCTTAAATCATGCCTAACCAATCTGATAGCCTTCTATGATGGAATGACTGGCTGGGTAGATGAGGGGAGAGCAGTGGATGTTGTCTACCTTGACTTCAGCAAGGCTTTTGACACTGTCTCCCAGAACATCCTCATAGGGAAGCTCAGGAAGTGTGGGCTGGATGAGTGGACAGTGAGGTGGACTGAGAACTGGCTGAATGGCAGAGCTCAGAGGGTTGTGATCAGCGGTGCAGTCTAGTTGGAGGCCTGTAGCTAGTGGTGTCCCCCAGGGGTCAGTACTGGGTCCAGTCTTGTTCAACTTCTTCATCAATGACTTGGATGAAGGGGCAGAGTGCACCCTCAGCAAGTTTGCTGACGATACAAAACTGGGAGGAGTGGCTGATACCCCAGAGGGCTGTGCTGCCATTCAAAGAGACTTGGACAGGCTGGAGAGGTGGGCAGAGAGGAATCTCATGAAGTTCAACAAAGGCAAGTGCAGGGTCCTGCACCCAGGGAGGAATAACTCCATGCACCAGTACAGGTTGGGGGCTGACCTGCTGGAGAGCAGTTCTGTGAAGAAGGACCTGGGAGTGCTGGTGGACACCAAGTTAAGCATGAGGCAGCAATATGCCCTTGTGGCCAAGAAGGCCAACGGTATCCTGGGGTGCATCAGGAAGAGTGTTGCCAGCAGGTCGAGGGAGGTGATCCTCCCCCTCTACTCAGCCCTAGTGAGGCCCCATCTGGAGTACTGTGTCCAGTTCTGGGCTCCCCAGTACAAGAGGGATGTGGCACTRCTGGAGCAAGTCCMSSGAAGGGCYACAAAGATGATTAGGGGACTGGAGCATCTCTCTTATGAGGAAAGGCTGAGAGAGCTGGGCCTGTTTAGCCTGGAGAAGAGAAGGCTGAGAGGAGATCTTATCAAYGTGTACAAGTATCTAAAGGGAGGGTGTCAAGAGGATGGAGCCAGACTCTTTTCGGTGGTGCCCAGTGACAGGACGCGAGGCAACGGGCACAAACTGAAACACAGACAGTTCCATCTGAACATGAGGAAACACTTTTTCACTGTGAAGGTGACAGAGCACTGGAACAGGTTGCCCAGAGAGGTGGTGGAGTCTCCTTCTCTGGAGATATTCAAAACCCACCTGGATGCAATCCTGTGCAATGTGCTCTAGGTGACCCTGCTTGAGCAGGGGGGTTGGACTAGATGATCTCCAGAGGTCCCTTCCAACCTCAGCGATTCTGTGATTCCTTCCATAAAATGACAGTAACAGAATTAAGCAAATATGTACAAAGGTAATCCAGTGAAAAACACTGCAGTAAAAGTAAGCAAAAAATTTTTTTTGATTGTGCCATTCTTCCTTTACATAGTTCTTTGCTGTGTCAATGTGCAAAACAAAGTAAGTCTGTTAGGAAAGTCCGCATTTGTTATCAGCTCATACTCCTTAAATGGCAGGACAGTAAATATTTTTCTTCATTATCACCCTGATAGTAAATAACTTTGCAGGTGTGATTTAATCAATAGGAACGCCAAGATTTCACAATTTTTTGGCCCATATTAAAGAAAATTAGTAATAAAGAAACCCATGCACCAGGAAACAAATGAAAAGAATTAGTGAACTAAGGTCTATGAAGCAGGGTTCAGGATCATTTAGGTTGTATTTTATGACAGTTGATATATTTGCACTACAGTTCATCTGTTTTCTTATCTGAGAAAGTGTTGTATAATAAATCATCATTTATTGCATATTTTGCAACTTTGTCAAAGGGCACACCTAAGATTTTGTTTCAGTAATAAATTCTACCCAACTGTGTACAGGAATTCATTTGACAATCTAGACATAGTTAAAATATTTTGGTATTTTCCAACTTCAGCACCTTCGATCTAGCACCAACAATCTAGCTATTCATCTGGTTTACACAGCACCATATTTACTTTCTTCTAAATTTAATTATGCTTAAAAACCAACAGGAGATTATGAAGTAATTCTCCAAATGAAAATCACCAGTGAGCAAACAAACCACCAAAGCTGCTGGACAAGGACCTCTTCTCCCACCTCTTAACTGCTTTTCCTTCTCTCCTTTCTGCTTGCTTTTTCCCTTTGAGAGTGTTTTATCTCTCTATATGAATTAAGCAACAGAAGGTTGGAATCAAGCTCAGCTTTACTTCTTGGTGCATGTGCATGTGGCTAAACTGTTCGTTATTTTCACCTTTAGCAGGTATTTTGTTGTTCAACTATCACTGAGACAAATGGGATTTAGGTGCTTCAGCACTAGGTACCTTGAGGATCACTGAAATCAGAAGCTACTGCATACGGATGTCGCAGTTTGGGCAAAGTGACGCACTGCTCTGTCCAGGCAGCTTGCTCCTGCCTCTGCACTTCCCCAGGCAGTGCCCCAGAAGCATTTATACCCCTATCCAGCAAACTGGAGAACTGATTTACCTAGTAACTATGCCAAGAGAAAGAAATTATTTGTTTTACCCCATATCAGTTCCTTGGTTGGGTTCAGCATGCGGCTGTGCAAACATTTATGCTGGCAGGAGGGAGGCAGCACAGGGCGAAAGCGGGCAGCCAGTGTGGGAGGGAGCTCCGTCACGCTTTTTTGGTGACTGTGCTGGCTTATGCTTGCTTACAACAGGCGGGAGGCTGCCATGTCAACCCAAGCACTGGCCAGTTCGCTAAGACGGACTGACGACAGCTCCCTTTCTCTTCTGGAGAAGATTACTAAGTGCCTAAGCAGTAATCAGCAAAAGCAGGGTTCACTGACTGAATACTCCACTCACACAAACATCTACAGGTCATATAAAATAATATTAAAAGATTCTGTTTCACTTAGACTGCATTGCACTGCACAGTTTTAAGGGGCTTCCACAAGCTGAGTGCTCAAGTTCTGGTCTGAATTGAGACAGCGAAGCCACATACGTGCTCTCCTAAATAAGGGCCTCTCTATTTCTGCCTTACCTCCAGGAAGTAAGAGGAAAGTTGAGTACCAAAATTAATTTACTAATAAAACCTCAAATAAGTTTCCCTGGCTTACAGTGTGACTAACCTGCATCCTTTCTCAGCCTACTCAACTGCTCTGCCTGCTTGTCATCATTACTATCATACCAAACTTAACTTTGATCAATTTGAGAAAAGCAAGCACTGAACTAAAAGCTGAATATTAAAGTTGTAAACAAAACAAAACAACCCCTTAGGCAAATGCCAATGTTGCATAAATAGGCAGACAAAGGGTGGCATTTTCACCTACATCCAATCTCAAGATCAATTTTCATCACCCTAGCCTAAAGCTAATGTTCTCTCCAGGACCTAGCAAAAGATGCTGATTAAGTTTTCCAGGGAGAACCCAATTCCTGATGAAATAAAGGATCAGCTGTTGAGATAAGTTGAGAAGATTATGTGTGTGCACTAGCTGAAAGTTTTACTTTCATTTTCACTAAAAAAAGATGGCAGCACCACACTCCAATCATGTTTTTATTGTCTTCAATATCCTAAATGAAACTGCATAGGATTAATTGATACTGCAGTTTCAGCCTGGAATTTGCCGGCATCTGATGTAATTTGCAAAGAGGAAATCAGAACAGGATTACAGCAATTTTGAAATTCCACCAAATGCACAGTTCTTCCAAACTGGGCTTCTTTTCAAGTTTAAAGACACTTAATCAGAACTGAGAGAACAAAATAAAACTACTGCATAGATGCAGAAATGAAAATTTGTACCAAATTTGTACCATTGGTTAGTTTTTTTAGCAAACAGCAGACATCACTCCTTCAACACCAGAGAAAAAATGGCACATTTGCATAAAAAAAAACACTATGCGAGTTGTTAATACTCTCTGCTGACAGAAAATAGAACACTTTGTTTGAATGTAACTTCTAGAGTCAAAATGGTAGATTTACTTTCCTTGTAATCATTTAAGGAAGAAGTATTTGTCTCCCTGCATTGCTGATAGAGGACAAACATCTCCCTGTGCTCCACGATGCCCTTCGCTTCTGCGGCTGCAGCTGCTGCGCGGGGATTCTGCAACCGCAAGTCCAGCCTCCTGTGACAGCTGAGGTACACAAGCCAAGGACCTACAGTCCTCCTCCCCTTTCCTGTGTGCAGTTTTGCATGTGCGCTTGTGTGAGACACACGCATGCACACACATTCTCTATCCACTTCTTCAGAGGTCGGGGGAAAGAAAAGAATTGGAAATAGTAAAGGAGAAAGGAGACTCCATTAATTTGCAAAAGAACAAGACAGATGAGGACAAAGGAACAAAAATATTAGAGGGGAAAACGGGACAGAGAAGAAAGCAAGAAAATATCCATTTCCAAAAAGAAGAGACAAGACCATAGCTCTGTAGGATTAAAAAGAGAATTAACCACAGAGTGGTATGAATGGAGGGTGAAACAGGCAAGATTACAGAAAGAACAGATTTAGGAAGATGAACTCTGAAGCTCATTTTCTCCCTGAAAATGTAGCAGAGGGAGACAGCAAACAATTTCCCATGAACAGAGTCAGTTCTTTAATATGCAATACTGCAGTACCTTCCGTACAATCTTTATAATCATCACACAAAAAAGTAAAACTCAGTCATCTCAGCAGTTTATTCTCACAATCTGCAGTCTTTAATGGAAGCTTCATCAATGCTAACTACAAAGCCAGAATTAACTGTAAACTATTAGGCTGATATTTCAAAAAATAAATTAATGCTCATTAATTACCACATCTCAGCAGAAATTTTGGCACCAGTGCTTCAGAATCAGCACTAGCTGCTTATTGATAACGTTTAAGATACTGGTTACTATGTACAAAAGCCCCACTGCGGTGATCCCTTCCTTCCTGCAGTCAGCCGCCTCAGCAGTCTCAGACCGGACCTTGATAAGCGATAGAAGAGCCAGACTTTTGAGGAAAGATCCCAGCATTTTGGAATTTGCCTGCTGCATTGGTCCAACATAGGCAGAATTTAATAACCTTCCAAATGTGCTGCAAAGGCTGCATTTGAAAGAACATGGGGTTTCTTTGGGTGGGAAGAAGCTGATCATATGTTTTATGATACAAGCAGAGAGTTTCCTATTCATATTAGCAAAGTAACTGAAATTAACCTGGCTGCATTACAAATAAATCTTATCCACTTCATTAAAAATGTGCATGCATTCTATAGCTGGAGTAAGCAATTAATATGTATGAACTGCTAAGACTGAAAAACACTTCTTTTTCTAACCTTGCTTTCACAGAAACCCACACCTTCAAAACAGAAATTTTCATTACTCACTGTCTTTCAATGTTTCTAGTTGGAAAACTCACTGAAAATCCCTTCAGGCTTTTTCACTCAATGGTGTAAGTTTTGAAGGAGAAAAAAACTCTTCCTATTAGCTATATCTTAAAAAAAAGTATATATTTTGAGAGTCTCATTGACTTTCAAGATCATAAATCCTTCTAAGGATTTATGTTCAGCTTTATATAACATGAGAAGTTGTGTGTCAGCAGTGAAGCCACATGCCCGTATCAACTATAGATTTTTGGCAGACACAGGAAATCTTTTTTTTATTACAGATTCTTGTGCCCTGTTCTTTGACTGTTTGCAGCTCAGTAACTTCTGTTCTGCCTCCACGTTTCCCATAGCCTCGAATCAGAGTACCTTCAGGCCTCATTTCTCCAGGTCTCTCAAACCTTCCCACACGATTGTGAATTCCCTTCTATATTTCCTGCGGTCCTTCTAAACACCCTCAGGTCACTCCGACATCCCCTGCTAGCTGGGCAGGGAACAGCACAGACTATGTATTGCTTTTGCTACATAATGTGCTTGACTAGTTAGTATGTGCAGACTGGCCAGCAAACAACATTTAGAGCTGGGATTTCCCCATCTGTCCCTCAGTAGACATACTAACAGGATATTTCTCTTCTGAGTTGCAATTTTCTGTGAAACTGAGAACTTAACCATTCTAAAGGAAAAACTTCTTGGGGAAGCTGTGAAAGCCAAATATTTGGAGAAAACGGGTGCATCATATTAAAGAGAAAAAAAATCATTCTAACATGGTAAATACAGAAGAAGACAGGAAGACAGATAAAAGAAGCTTAAGACATCGGGCAGAGTTAGCCCAAGTGGAACGAGGTCAGAAAACCATGAGAAAAGGAGGACGACCATCTATAAGCTTTTTATCGGTGTATTTGTCCAAGCTGCTCCTCAGACATCACATTTTAAAAATACTTTTTTGTTTTTAACGTGCAAACAATTCTTCTTCTCTTCATAAACCAGAAAAGATTTGATATCAGAAACCTAGAGCTGAGCTCAGTGCTTTCTTACACTCACTGAAGTCACTCCCATCACAGCCTCTTCAAAAACACCCACAAAAAAACAACAAAAAACCCAGGCCACAATGAACTTATCAGTAAAGTGCACACACGTACAACTGGGACAGGAATGGTATGAACATTAATATATTAAACTAATATATTACAGCCTTTTTACTTTCTGTGCCATATAAGTAATTGAGGAATTACATACTAATTAGACATGCAAATTATGCAGACCTAATACCATCAAGTCTCCAGATTTCTAGATCATTGGTGCTTAAGAGGTGTACAGACTAGTGCCTGTGAGGATGCTTAAGTACACTATTTACAAATAGGCTTCTGCAGATTTATGTCAGATAAAGGATCTTATCCCAATAATTTGTAAATCATATCTTTAAGAGGACTTCAAGTTTCTGTCCCTTCACAAATACAACGAGAAAACAACTTACGTTCAACTTGATCAAACATTACTGAAAACAAGAAATCTCTTGGTGTCATGTAATATTCTCCTTCATATTCCAACGATGCAAAGTGCATGAAGCGATGCTTCCGAAGAGACAGTCTTTCTGCCATTTCCTCATTAGCAGCATCTTCCTTCTGAAACAGAAAAAAAATCTGTGCAGAAGATGGCTGGATTTGTAGACCAACTTTGTAATTAGAAAGAATCCGATACCTGGTCTTGATTAATCTCAGTATTTGGGGATAACCATAACAAGAGTCTACCTGAAATTAAAACTTTAACAGCATAGTCCTAACAAATGAAATGTGTATGTGACATCTGAAGTATTTACTGGCTTCACTGAGAGTATGGTTTAACAATGTAGCTGAGCCAAATTAACGGCTTGCTGTTACCAAAGGCTGCCCCTGCTTCCCACTCCCCTGCTCTTAGCCATATGGTCCTGCACCTCCTTGCCTTCTCAGCTTTGCTGAGCCAAGTTCACCTTGCTAACTCAACAGAAAACTAAACTGACCAAACAGCAAAAATTATTTTGCTGGGTTAATGACTGGCTCAGCAAAGGTTTAAGTGTGCACTACATTTGTGCAAATAAATCACTCCTGGAGTTAATTATCAAATTATGGAACAACTTCTAAGATGGGAGAATAATAATGTTCCAGATTAGGTATGGGCCTATCTTTTAGAGAAATTAAAAAAATAGAAAGAGCAACATAAACACCAACAAAGAAAGAGATAGTATCATCAATCCCAAAGATTCAACATGTCAAGGAAACAAAAAGCTTTCAAAAAAACCTCTGAACCCTACCAACTATCGAGAGACTCATGATCAAAATCATAAAAGTTGACAATACTGCTGAAGAATAGTAATAGTATTTAATGGCAGAAAGGGAGGACAAAGAGTGAAACTAAGATTTTTACCATTTAGGATTTCAAAGATAACAACTGAGAATAGGAAAATGATAAAMTATAAAACTTAGAACACACTATATGTATCTGAACATAAATCACTGAACAATTTTACCACCAGTAGTACCACTCACTGAGTTTAGAATTAGTCATATTTTAGGAGCGTTAAAAGATGTGAGAAAGCAATGGAAAAGCAAGAATATCTAAAATGAGACTGAATACTGAGACTCCAGCTTGAACACAGCTGCTACAAGCAGTTACAGCAACACTGATCTCCATCTAGATCAGGGTCTGTGGCATTACTCATCATTTGGTTTGGCTCACAGGGCACAGCCTACCAAAGCCCAGAGTTAACTCTTCCGGCAAACTCTTGCTGCCTGCTTGTGAAGTTTGCAGTTTCCAGACCATTTGCATGGACTGCTTGGCATTCAAACATTTCAGTACAGGGCCGGTGTCTACTACATTTTGCAAAAGGGGGGTTGCTCCTGAGCAGACAGTGTCTCAAAGACCAGTGTGCGCAGGGGCTTGGGACTGGGCTCTGTAGCCAGCTCCTGGTTACACTCAAGCCAGTCACAGGTGTAGCAACAGTCTCACTGGCGGATGTTAAAACGTAGTGTCTGCTCGACAAGTGTGGCGGGGCGAATTGCAGGTTGCAAGCAAGCAGGCAGGAGCAGAACGGCGGAGTGGGGAGACCAGCAGGGACACCTTAATAGGCTTTGCTGAAGTCCGCACTTCACCGATTGTAACTGCAAGCCTGGAAACAGGTATGCGGTTGCATGGGAGGCTCCTCCAAATAACTGTATGCATTCCCAGTTTTTGTAAATAGTGGAGCAGGTGATGGGTGTGCGTGTATGCACACATTCAGGGAGTGCATGAGCGAAGGGGAAATAGGAGTCTTGAATCATTTTAAAGCTGTGATGAGATTTCAGACCTTTTCAGTTTTAACTCGTTATTCCTTGAGGATGGGGACTGCTAATTCTTTTTAAAACTTTGTGAGGGCAAGTGACTCCGTAATTGCTTTGTTAACAAGCTTCAACAAATGTTGTTGCACGTATCAAATGAATAGCTCATAGTTGCAGGACATTAACATGCAGTATTCTTATTAGAATCATCTCCTTCTCATAATAACATGAACAATTTTTTCCCTAAAGCAAATTTAAAAATGGAAAATTGCTTTGCAGTTATGCTTTAACTGAAATTATGGAATGCATAAACACAAAATAAAAAAGTTTATGCAAGAAATAAAAAGTTAATCTTCATGCTAACTGGATTTTCAAGTTTCTAAAATCTTGCAGTATTTGTCTGAATTCTGTCTAAAGCAAAACCTTATTACTGATATCAAAGCACGGAGTTTCAGCAATTCTCAATTTTAATTGAAATAAGACAGGTACAAGTTCACATATTAACTCCAAACAGTGCCTTCTATCTGAGGATAAAGAGGATGCATTGCCATCAAAATAATAATAATGCGTGACTATAGTTTCATTGAGCCCCCTTTTCTTTCATGAAGCTAGCATCCCTTCTTTGCAAAACAGCCTTGGGAACAAGTGTCATTTCTTATGAAAGTCAGCTTCAACTACTAGCACAAATTACAGAAGCAAACCATGACACAATGAGATATATCAGCTGTGCCAACTCCTGCTATTTATTCAAAGTTTCTGCAAAATGCTGGAAGTCCTGTCACTGTAGAAAATCTTAGCATCTTTTAAAAGTGGTCTAACCTCTCCGGATACTATCAAGAGCTCAGCTAGAGCTATACTGGAGCTCAGCTGCTCACATTTAACTGCTTGTACTTCTCAATAGTGTATGGTCCTCACAGACTGTAAATTCATGGTGTTTCAATGAAAGCAGGGCAACTTACACCAGCTACAAAGCTAACTTTACTTCTTTATAATGGCAGGTATCTTCATTCCTGCTTTCCCTCCACTTTTTACTTTGGTTACTGTGATAGTCTCTTCAGCATATTAAAGTAATTACAAATTCGGACTGATACCAATATCTACTCAAATAACCATAAAAAGCCCAGCAAAGGCAATGGGGTCAACTCAGTTTGAGAACATTAGAAAAAAATGGCTGTACAACAATCAGGAGATTGATAGCACAGAAGTAGCATAAAATGAAAACAAAATGCTTGCAGTTATCTAATATCCCATGATTTTCCTCTTTAAATAGGAACACAAGGCAGACTTCAGTGAAGGTCTGGGAGAAAAACAGGTAAAGACAAAGAAAGCAGCATATAAAACATTTTTTAAAAATTCTGAATTTTACTTTCTCCCCCAAACGGTTATGACAATAAAGGCTGAAATTTCCCCAAATAGCTCTGCATTCTGCAAAAAAACTCAGAAAAAAAATATTCGAAAGTTTATTTCAAGATCTTTGCTACTACAGATCATCTGGTAGGCTAAGGGAACAGGGCTTTTTCAGCCTGGAGCAGAGACGACTTCAGGGGGACCTAATCTTCAGGGGGACCTAAAAATCTTCTAATTACCATCATTCCCACTATGTTTTCCACAACTCCATCCAAGACTGTTCCAATTGGTATAATACAATTTTGGTACCTAACAACATCATGACTTTTTTTTGTCTCAGTGTCATGAAAGAGTTAAATGCTTCTGCACATCACTATTACAGAGGGCACTCTGGAATCGTAACCTCTTTAGGCTAGCAAACCCTCCAGAATAACCCCCAAATTCTCTAAGGACTTGAGCCTGCTACTTTTGGCATCAGAAACTAGAAATTCACAATCAAGTTGTAATGACATCAAAAAAAAAGATGACTTCTTGGGTGTACGCCATATAACTTACAATTTGAGAAAATAATAAATTTGTTTCTGCAGTTTTAATTAAATGGAATGCAACTGGATGTTTGCCTCCTAAAAATCTTGCTACTTAGCACTGATTAAATTTTAGCAGACTTACACTAATTAGATGTTGATACAGGCATAAAAATTCACTGAAATAGGTGCAGTTGTAGACCAAAGAGCAGAATGTTGCGACAAATTTATAGTCAAACTCCCCTTGGTTTTATAAAAGGAAAAGGAAATGTTACTTGGGATTGAATCACTAGTTCTTGACAATCTGTTCAAAGGTCCTTTTTTTTTTTCCAGATAATGGAAGACAAGTTGATTTAAGTAAAACAACAGAAAGGAGACTTACAAAACGAATGGCCCCCCACTCAGATTTTATCTGTTGCCCTTCTGCTGTAATCATTTTTGTTAGATTAAAAGCAAACACCATTATCCCATTCACTTTTAAGTTATTTTAAGATCAAGATCCTGTTGTTCTCTATGTAATCAGGTATTTTCTATAACAGAACTTCATTCTTTAAAGAATGGAAATATTTAAATAGCGCCACATTAAAGCCAGTAGTATCAATAAACACAACCACGTATAAATGACAATGCATAACCATATATGTGTTTATGACTTCCACTACTGTTTCATTCTTACTGAAGTACCAAAAGAGTATGCCTTTAGTTTCTTTTCAACTGCAAATGTGTTTATTCAGTGCTTCTGCAGGTACAGAAGGGTTTCTCTTGGTGGAGCTCTGCTTAATAAAATGACTTCCTCAATCTCTTCCAAAAGCATTCATCTGATCAAGAGACAGACCAAATACTAGATTATTGTCAACTCAATTATTTGCAGTTCAGTTGTGTGGGTTGCAGATTACTGACACCACAGATGGAGAATTAACTCAAGTCTCTGTTTTGCATGGTGTGGGACTTCAGCTAAGAAGTCCTGTCAGATTAAAGGTCATGGCATACAGTGGAAATTGGGCTTTCTTTTCTATGTTTCTGCAGCCAGAAGAGCTGGGGAATGCAGTATAGAGATGCTGCAGTGATTCATCAGAGAATCAGCTCAAGGCCAGTGGGCTTGTTTGTAACGGCTGTGACAGATTTGACTTGACTCCAGGAGTATCCACCGTTTCTGCTCTGAGATGGCTTATTTCATCAGGCATAGCAACATGTAAAACCACAGTCAGCTCAAGCCCGGCACTGTGCCTGAGCTAGTAAGCCCTCTCATTGAAGGACAGAAAAGCGTAACGCAAAGATGCTGAGTGGCCCTTCATTAGCTACCCAAAGTCCAAAATGATGAGTGCAAGAGCATGGCTGGCTTTAGAACCTGGCTGGATCTCAGCAGCCTTCTACAAAACTAGTTGGGTACAGCTGCTGCACCACCACAGCACTGAAGGACTTGGCAATTTTGCTGTGATGTTAGACCCAAGCAGTTTCCATGTGTTCATGTAAAGCTGCACCTGACGTAATCAACACACAATTTGGGGAGCATGATGCAGACATCGGGGCTTTGTTGGAGATCTGGCATGGCACGCAATTACCCAGAGCTAGCAAGTGGGATCAGAAATGAGTTAGGTCCTTGAGACGACGCTGGCATACGTCTGTGGCAGCTTTCCCAGGACCCACATTATTTGAGTTTTTCCACTACATGGTATTTCCCAGCCCCTATGACTAGGAATAACTGTAGGTTGACTCAGGGTAACGAAGTTACAAACAACTCCAGCAACATAAATTATCAATCTTCTATAAACAGGCATGGACAGGGAAAAACAGAACAAAAACACTGTCTTGACCAATACTATTACTTGGTCTTTTTGGAGCCACATGGAGCTCTTAATGCATTTGCTTATAAACTTAAGTTACAATGGGAACCACTAGTTGTTTGTTTAGTCTGACTTAAACATCTTATTCCTCTTAATTTCATCCTTCAACATACTGTCATTATTTAATTAAACTCTGAGTGACAGCTTACTTATATGCTGGTCATCATACTTCTCTAGTTAGCCAAACTGCCAATTACTACCCTCATACTGCCTCATTTCTTCTCCATTTCACCACACAAAACCAATTCTCATAACTTTGATAAACAGTATGAACAATACAGTTTACCATGGCTATTCTCCATGTCAAAATACTCATTTCAGAAGATGTTCTGGAGCATAATTCCCAAGCTCTTTGCTTTAACGATATCGTTTCTTTCCAGCAAACAATCTTTGTTGTTTCTGAACTGCTATTACCAGTGATCAAGTTATTGCTGAAACTATGGTTTATGACAGTCCCCAACTCCTGACTGAAAAGCAGATATACTTTGCTGGAAAAGAGAGGACACAGACATCCTAAAGCAGGTACAGATCATGTCTTATGGCTACATATTAAATATAGCCAAGTGAAAGGTCGCAGCTTACATGCTCTTGTAAAAGCTATAACCCCTTTTCTCTTCACCTACCTGTATCTCTTCATGTCCTCAGCAAGCAAGAATGCCTGACTCACAAAAGGCAGCTAGTAAAGGATGAAAATACATGGGAAGTATTAGAAAGTTATGAATATTTTTAAAGGTCAGAAGCATAACTCGCATTTGATCTGAGAAAGGATAGATGACTGAACAGCTGTTCTAATTCATATTCCAAATACCTGCCCAAACACTGAATGAAAATCATGTTTTGAAGGAAAGGGTGATCAAACTACTTCTTGTGAAGCACCAACACAGAACATCCATAGGGTAGCAAGCTCTCTCTCAACAGTTCATATCCTTCTCACTTCAATTAAAGTCCTGAATAACTTCCAAGTACTTTTTCCAAGCACTTTTCCCCGAGTCATCCAAGGAGTCCTTCAGCCAGAAAAGTATAAGATTTGACACTCCTGCCATTTCTAAAAAAGACTGACAAAGCATTTATTTTGATCATAGGAATGCATGAACAGTGCAAATGGCATCATTTTCCTCCTTCTAACTCATTTTGTGGAATAGAATTAAGTAAAGATAGATATATTGTAGGAGAAAAATCATATATTTAAGTCTGGACTTCAGATCTGTAAGGATCTGTAATCAACATCTCAACAGTGCAAACTTAAAGCAAGTAGGATACAAAATTCAGATTTACTCAGAGACAGTGTGTGAGAAGAATCCATTACTTTTTTTTTTTTTGTAAAAGACTCTTGCAAGCATAATTTGACTATGAGATTGACTTATGCTTATTTTTGTCTTTAATAGTGGCATATAAGAAGAAATTAAACCATAAGAAGTATGCTGAATTAATGTTAAGGCTCTGGCTGAAATTCCATCCTTAACTTGTGCTACTGTGTGCAGCTAGAGCAAGGGCTTCAAACAGTGGGTGTTCCACGTACCACATGTTCTACAATACCAAAGCACAACTCAATGAATTAAGAATGAAGTTTCAGCTTAAATGTAGTTGTCTTTATGGTTTTATGTCAAACCTCTGATGTTAATTTAAGAATGCAAATGGTAAAGCTATAATAGTTAATGGTGAGTTAGAACTGAATGATACAGAAAAGACTCACCAGTGTTTCCCTCTATGATTGACGTGGCAATTGATCAGCTGCTAGTCAGCTGCTGGCACCTATAAGCATTACTGAAGACTATGGTTTGCTTCTTGGTTTCCTGCACTGAGAAAAGCCAAAGGGCAACATTACTTCTTAAAATGAACTTTCAGATTTATGTAATGAATCTGTTTTATCAGTCTCTTAATTCAGGATGCTAATAAATAATGCATGGTGTTCAATTTTTGGTTTTGATATATTTTCTTGGTATGAAAAATAGAAAGCTTAAGTGGAAGCAAAAGCCTCATATTTACTGTATCTTTGAACATTTTTGAATTCATTTAATAAAAATGAAGGGTTACATAAATAAGATCTTGATAACCTTTAGCTAATGTTAGTTTGGTAACATAGCTAAATAGATTCTGTGTTCATCGAAAATGTAAGCACTTGTGTACAAACTCAAATACTTGCAGCTGAGTATATGAGCTAGAAACGATTTAAAAATAAGTGTATATACTTATGACATCTCTCCCTTATATTTACAGTTATGTTTTCCACTTTCTTTCATTTTAATTTTTCTCCCTTTGCATGGAACTTGGTATCCTGGTGTGCCTGCATCTTTTATATATGTTTTCCATCATGCCTTTTTTCTGTAATATTAAATAAATGATATTTTACAGTTTATTTTTCCCCGACACCATTCTTCTTTCTTTACTCATTCGCAAATTATTATCTCATTTTGCTTCTTTGCATCCTTTAACTGTCGTTCTTTCCTTCATCTGTACACCCTCTTCTTTCACTTTTCACTCTCCCTGGGAGGAAAGGTAAAGCTACAAGACTTCTTTTCCTTCTCTTTTGAAAGGAGGATCAGTGCTCTACTTTTCTTCCCCGATTTGGAAGAGTTAATTTACATCACTCATTTTACCTGCTATAAAAGCATAACTAAACCAATGTGCGGGATGTACGTTAAAATCCAGTTGGTGCCAGCAGGCTCTCTGGGAGCCTTAGATTTGGATCCATTAATTCATACTTGATCTACAGATGGATTTAGCAACTCCATATCAAATTTCTCTAAGACTGATGAAAACTTTGCAGTTAACTTGTGTCATTATTGTGTATCAATTTCAACTCAATTCGATCCGAAATGATCAAAATAACAGAAAACGTAACTTAACCTCAATCCCTGCTGCACATACTAACATATCTAGTACGTGTGATGAATGCACAGAGGATAAAGTCTGAAGCTCAAGGTTTAGAAGTTTCATATGATGCAATGATTTATAGATGAAAAAGATTTTTGACAGGAAATCCATTTTATACAAATATGTGACTCACAGAAAGCTCAGAATTGTAATATTTAAGAAAGCCTGCGTAAGTATGTGCAAAAGAAGTTTGTGTTTTCACAATAAAGAATGTGAGCCAAATATCAAGTGCACCAGTTACCAAAACCAATACCAAGTCAAAGAGACAAGATCAGACGCAAAATCTTCTTATGAATTAATCTGTATTACTCTATTTCAACATTATATTTCTCCAGTTTGACCTAGTAGATCAAACTGCAAGCCTGGACATAAACTAAAGCAGGAAGAAAAAGAAAAAAAGACTGATTTCCATTTGAAAAAAAGTTCTAACTATTTTAATGACTGTACAGCACTGTGAAATTAAATAAATAACTACACTACTAAAAACACTAATAGTCTTAAAATCATTAAGGATGAAATGGACAAAAGATGGAAAGAGCCCAGACTCTCAAAAGAACTGGTCAGCACACACAACTGTGCACTATGAGAAGGAAACAGCCTTATGTCTAATGATCTCAGCACTGCTGAATATAAGTGCTCCAAAATTAGATGAATCCATTTCTATGCAGCAACAGGTGCCACTCCTGTCCTTTCTTTCAAATAGTTGCTCAGACAATTATGCTGTGCTAATACTAATTAGTGACAGTTGTTCAAAGCAGCAGCTGAATAGTTTTTTTATTTGCATCTAAAATCCCCAAATTTTTGTTTTTAATCTTTCTGTCCCACTCTGTATTTCACTGATTTCAGAGCAAACTGGCAGACAAAAAGCCAGTATCCCACTGTTAACAGAATCCCTACCAAACCGAGAATTAAACTGAATATGAGGATAATACAGAAAACAGTCTCAGTTCGAAAGCTTTTTCAATTTCACTATGCATTTCCAGGCATTTCAGTTTTAGCAGAGCTCACTTTTTAAATATAAAAAGTAGTAGGAAGCTAAGGCTTTTTCACAAGCAGAGTATAACAAAGGCAGATAAGGTCCACAAGTTCTAACATGACAGAAAACCAATTCATTTAACAAACCATACATTTTCACCTCAACTTGCAAGTTATCACATTGCACTGCCTACAAATCCCACTAATGCAGTTGATGCTCTGCTTGAACACTCTTCTGTAGAAATACTGAATATATACAGAACAGCAGGAGGACCACATAGACACTTTAAAGGCAACACGTACAGGAAACAGATCCATACAGCTTTCTTAGAAAGCTCATTACACTGGTATTATATTTGGCAGTCAGTTGACTTAAGTGAGAAGTGTATTGCACCTATTGCTCATTGATCTTTTTCAGTCAAACAACTGCACATTAAAATGATAAAATATGAAGACATTAATACATGTATCTTTAAAAGTAATAAGAGCTAGGTATTTTTGAAAGATCTCATGCTTACGTGAAACTGTTACATGGGGTTTATATATTTGCCTCTAAAAAGCAGTATCATCTCCCCCTGCTGAATATTTTCTCAATTCAAATGATGTGTGGACTGTCTCTCAGGCACACCTTCTCGGGAGGACCTGTGAGAGGCTTTAAGCCATCTGAACTTTTTGCTTACTGCAGACTTGCAGATCTTTAGGACTTTTCAAGTTAATAGTTTACCTCTTATGAGTATGTGTGTGGTAGAAGGAAACCATATATGCCCTATTCAAATAGCTTCTTGTTTTTTTGGGGCAACTCAGACAGTAGCTCCACTTGTTCTGTTCCAGACTATGTCAACTGGGTTGAGATAGTCTGCTTGTTTCGTGCCAATTCAGTTTAATTCAGTGTGCCCTTCAAAATGGGACTTTATCTGAGAAAGGGGAATTTTTGCAGTCCAAGTCATGACAACTGCACAGTGCTATATATTTTTGCCTGATGCTTTACAGCTTTAAAAACTTTCTATTGTCATACTTCTTGATCCCGTTACAACTGAACGGAGAGAAAAAAATTCTTAATGGCTTTAATAGTAGGTGGTTGAATGATAGACCAGAACAGACCAGAAAAGACTGTYGTCTGCGTATTTTCAAAACTCTTTTCAGAATACCTATCATTTTAAAGCATTATTTTTAACATGTTTGCATGTCCAAAATGTTTTAAACAGTGGTTGAAAACACAGCACCTTCCAGAAAAGTACAAGTAGAAACAGTCTTAGATTTGCATATCAGCTCATTGAAACATGCTGTGTGCCAGTTATAATTAGGCATTAAAATGCGCATCCTTTAATCTGACATTTTTTAACCTAGGAACTTTGGATTTGCTCCACCAGGAATTTTCATCACAATGCCGAGATTGCTTTACAAGAAATACACTTTATGTTACAGTTGCAGTTCAGGCAAACACTGTGCTGATCAGAAACAACTGTGCAGTGATGGGAACCGATGGACCCACTTCTCTGCCAGGTATATGCACCCTCAAAACACAAATGCCCTGGGATGTCATTTTCCTGGACTAAAACCAAATACCTCTGTTCTGTACAGAAGATTAAATGCAACTCAAACTGAAGAAAACAGGAAGTAGTATCTATGTAAGGGTCCTATTATACTTTCAAAGACTGAAACACAAGATGACAATCTTAAATATGCAAGTATCATATATGCTAGCTGTCTTTTCTCTCTGTAAATGAGTGCTTTTCTTTAGTCAGCCTGCATATGCTTTAAAAGTAACTTGTATTTGTTATGAATTCATCCAAATTTCAGTGCCCTCCTTTTTGAAAGCTCTGATACAAATGAAGAAAACTCAGGTAGTTCAAAAATGCAGTGAATCTGAGCACTAAGTTCCATTGGCTGGTGCTTGACTGAGACATGAGAACTGAATTTACTCTTCATGGAAAGAGAGGTCTCCCTGGTCACAAGATCTAGAAGTTGGTGTTTTAAGGCTCTTGTTTTAACCCACCCATGTATTTAGCAGTATCACAATTCATTGTTCATTGTAGGTTGGTATGACAGCTGTACACAAAGCTACTCAGAAAACACCTACCAGAAAAGAAATGAGGAATTTTACAGTTTAATCTTTTTTTTTTGAGATTGTCCATTTAATAAGAAAAACAAAACAGAAGACGACATGCAACTAAACAAGTGCTTGCTACAAATATTCTGAAATAAAAAAATTCACTGCTTAAAATAAAGAACAGGCCAAATAATGGGGTGATACTCAAAAAATATTATTTCTCTGAGAACAAATACATGAGAATCCTAGATGTGACAGATTACTGGAAATAAAGGAACACTGTGCTCAGAAAGAGTCAGACTTTCCTTTTGTGATAATGTTAACATTACGATGCTAATCACATTAATGTTCTCCCAGAAGCTTGGAGGCTTCCTAGGGAAAAATGCTTTCAAAGTTTTTTTCCAACCCCTTTACAATGATGACATTTTGTACATTAAAGACACATGAAAATGGCAAAGAAAAATAAGAGACTGAAAAAAAAAAAAAGCCAGATACACTCCGGATTCTTCTACATAAGCAACCAAATTGAAACCAAAATAAATACTTAGCTGAATCTGTCACAATACTCTTTTTCTCTCTAAGAAGGCTATCAGGTTTTAAACCTCAATATTACCTATACTATATCAAGATGTTTTCTCAGTTCTCTGAGAGCCTGGTACTTAAAAAGGTGGCATACCTGACAGGGAGTTAACTGACTAGGTTGCCATAAGAGAATAAACCCCCTACTATCACTAAACCTCTCAAATAAAGCATTAAATAGCATCTGTGAAGTGTGAAATTCTTCACTTCTAAATACAGTGAACTAACACGGTTAGGTAAAACTTCCATAGTGGTAAATTAATCAGAGAATAACAGCACATAAAAGAAAGAAAACAGAGTCCCTTTACAGCTTTTTTCTTTCTCCCCCCTCCCCTTTTTTTTTAAGGTTTAGTCACTTATATGAAAAATGGCCAGCAAGTTAAGCTCTTTAGAAGACAGGTCAGAGTTATGCTCAGAGGATTTAGCTGGTCCCAGCAGTGACAAGAAAAAAACATCCATATGTCCTGAAAGATTAATACAAAAGTAACAATAAAGTAATTTCAGCCACAAGCAATGTTTATAATGTAATCAAGTTGTAAAATTATATTTATTTCTCCATAAAGATGCTGACTTTACTTCTAAACAAATGATCTGTTTTCTGTAGGAGTGAATGATCTTGGAACAATGCATTGTGTAAAACTTAGATGTCTTAAAGCACACTATATATTCCAATGACTAGATATATTCTTTCTAGTCTTGCTTATTTTTTTAAACTTTCTACCTATGCAGAATTTTTCTTCTAGAACATTTTAATTTGACACAGAAATTGCACACGGAAAGGCAAGATTATGAGAGACAGCTAAGAAATCTGTGTCATGCACAGATCTGCTGTTCCACTCACTGTCCAGTACCGGAAAACAGAAACCACAGCAAAAGCTTTATCTAAATGCTGATATTCCCATTCTCTCGTTAACCATTTTGGTCAACTTTATTTTCTAAAACTAAAACATCCATAATAAACAGTGAAAATACTCAAAACAAATAACACTGCTCAGACATCTAGAATTCTGCTTATTCAAATTGACATACTTTGAACTAAGCAAGAATTATTTCATCATTCACTCAAAGAATTTTCAAAGATTAGAGTAATTTTTTAAGTCCTCATTGGACTGTAAAACTCATCATACTCAAAACTGATTAAGAATGATCTTAAAAGTTCCAGTAGATTGCTGTGCTTATCAGGACTTTTAAAAACAGTTTTTGAAAGCTTCTAATAGAAAAAACACAGAAAAAAGAACAGATGAGAAACATAAGGACACTAACAGAAGGTAACACAAGTTTGCAAATGACAATTATATTTATACATACACTCTATTTGCAAAAAGAAAATGCCTTAATCTCCCTAAACTGGGCATCAAGCAAATGATTGTCCAGAAAATTACATTTACATTACAGAAATTGAAAAGAACTAATAGATCTAATAGTTTTAAGAACAGTTATCCCAAGAGTTGAAATAAATTCAGTATGAAGCATTGTGAATAAAGTAATACTGCCATATATTTATTTGAATTGGAGCCATTACAGAATGTAAAACTGGTGTATTCCCGATTACAGTAGACTTGTAACAATCCTTCATTTTCTACTACTGTTTATAAATTCCATCCTCTAATTTTGACCTTTCTTTCTATAGTGAAAGTTCATGTATGTTTTACTCAATCCTCCCTTCAGAGCCCATCACTGCTGCACCTTTAGCCAGACAGCAAGGTCACAACACAGCAGCACAATTTTATTCTCTGGAGCATCTGAATCTACCTGTTAGATCATCAATTTCTCTGTGTTACATTCCTCTGTACCAGAGATAAAGTTGTTTTCAGTCATTCTGGCTGCACCTTAAACTGCTTTTGTAAAGGTTGTAGTACCATCTAAGCAGGTCATCAGGCATCTGCTGACTTTCTTTTTCAAGACTCGACGGCTATCAGCGTTGCTTCATTTATCAGCAGCTGCCATAGTCTTGGAAGCCGCCCCTGCTAATAGCACAAACATCCCGTTTCCTTGGGAGGTCCAGAGCTCAAATCTGATGCAATTCTCTCTTCTCCTCCTCCTCTTAAAACTTTTAAGATTATTTGCATCTCATACTCCTTTTGTGGAACAGTTTGGCTACAGCATTTAATTCAAGAGGGACAAAATTGTGTGAAAAACAAACTGAGCCAAATTAATACTGCATTTGTCCCATCTCTTTTCTCTTAATATAAAAAAATTTATCAAAAATCCTAAGACCTCAGGCATGTCTACATTTTTCAAAGACAGACTATTTGTAAATCTTTACAGTAGTAACTAAAAGTAATGCAAGCTAGTTTTCCCATGCGGCAAAGTCATAAATGCCCCCTTTATGTCAAGAACAGGAAGATGCTATTTATTCTGCAATCAACCAACTTGAAAACAGTTCCAGCACTGAAGATAGTAGTGAGATGGGCAGAAAACAGTCATAGTGCTGTTCTTGCTGTGTTTAGGAAGCACCTAGTTCATTTTGAATGACAGTGAAAGAGAAACATACATTAGGTCTCCACTGCATCCAGTGCATGGGCTTAGTCAAGCTCAAACTCTCCTTGCCATCTCCTGCATTTAGATGTGAGCTTAAGGTGACCTTTGGGGAACATCTGCAAGTGAGAATACGGCCCCAGGGTACCCCTTACTGCAACCAAAAATACAGTGTTGCATAAACACAGTATCTAGCCTGGATGTCACCAKGCTTTTTATTTTTATTACTCTTAAAACATAGAGCGAAAATAGAAGTCAGCCCAAAAAGAAGTCAATTTGTAAACTCAGGAGTATTTAGATTTTTTCTTTTTTTATGGGGGAAGTCTTTGGAGCATACATACAACACGAAAGCTTATTTTATTATG
Source organism: Apteryx rowi (assembly GCF_003343035.1). Classification (NCBI taxonomy): domain Eukaryota; kingdom Metazoa; phylum Chordata; class Aves; order Apterygiformes; family Apterygidae; genus Apteryx; species Apteryx rowi. The sequence continues at coordinate 746,826 of NW_020450263.1, read as the reverse complement.
AAATATTCATTTAAAGTATTTACACAGATAACTGCTTCTAACCCTGAAAACGTGCCTTAAGAGACCTTGTGCACTTTTAAAAGTCTTTCGAGTCACTTGAGTACAAGGCAGAATGGAGGCAGATGCTCGAGGCTCTGCAGCGCCCCCCAGCTTTGACTTTCCAACCCCAACATTTCAAAAACATTTCTATTCAGAAAAACAAATAAATGCACACATATACAGTAAGACTTAAGCTCACTCTCAGAGCTGAACTCATGCATATGTCTATGTCTATCTTGAACGTATTTTAAAAACATTTAAATGCTTTCCTGAAGTTGGACAATGGTGGTCTCAGAAGAACTGAGGAATGACTGCACTGGGTCAGACCAATGCTCCATCTCACCCAATATCCTGTCTCCTTCCTTATGGTCTTTGGCTGCAAAGTCAGAACATCTGAATGAGTAAAGTATCAGACTTAAAATCCAATGGCAGTGTGTCTGCATTAATTCATTRGCCATAAGCAAATGCTTAGGAAGGAATAAAAATATTCCCTCAGTCTCAACCTATTCTGAGCTCAGGGACATCTTGAGCCAGATGTGGTTTCTATGCATTTAAATAACCTTCAGTTATTTCTCTTTCAGGCACTTAACAACATCTCCTTGAACCCATGCAAACACTCAGTGACCTTTTGGCATGGAATGTCCTACATCTATTGCCTATCGTGAAGAATCGCACAATAGATAATAGACTTTGGGAATGCCAAGTTATACCAAATATACGCCAGTTTTGTGATTAAGGCAAACTTAAATATAGCTGATTATTTCTCTCTGATTATAGCTGATTATTTCTCTCTCCAGGATAGCTGGTTCACCACACATCAGTTTTTCAACCTCACAGTAGTGGTGAAAAAACTCCAGAGGTACAGTTTCCATCACTTAGCAGACTGTACTAAGTAATAAGATGATATCACCACAATCTTTTTCATTAATGACCTATCCAGGGATATAAAACTTTACTTCTAGCAGAAGATGTTATTTCTTTATTCCACTAACCAGTCATTCAAAAATTCTCTTTTACAGGCCACCTCTTAAGTTCTTTCTTATCCATTTTAATAAACATTACTTAATAGCTGTGCATACTGCCAAAATCCATTATCTTAAGCTGTAAATTGATAGCTGGAAAAAAAATGCCTTAACCTTCAGTTGAACAAAAGCATTGTGCTTGCTGTATGTTTTGTTTTCTTCAAAACTGCAGCTGCTTATTTCAAATTAAGCTACATGGTTGTGCTCAAAACTGATCTATTTTCTTACACTTCATTGATCTCAAATCCAGCTAGAGCATTTTTATGATTGCCAAGCTGTTTTTAGGGTAACATCTGAAGCTCTTCAGACCTGAGTCTAGTGATTATATATGCTGCTCTTTAGCTCTTGGAAACAACCTGAAGTGACAACCCTTTTAAAAGTGGGTTAAAAGCAATGTAGTTGAAACACAGGTTTTCTTGTATTTAATATTAAAAAACACCTTCGGTTTAGATTTGTTCCTGAAGCCACACACAAATCAGGAGGAGGTGGTCATTGTAGTAAGAGAATCCATTTTTGGTATCTAAATTGTATGCCTAAGCCTGGGAGCTAATTTCACTTATCTTTCTTACCCAGGGAAGATATAATAGATACCTCTAGACAAGAGATCCACAGCAGGCAACTGCTTCTTCCCTTTGGTTCCAGAGGGTCTTAAGAGTAGGTTCCTCATTTAGGTATCTGAAGTTATTTAAATGAAGATGAATAAAGTAGCATGAATCTCTCACACAGAACCAGCTTATGGTAATCCTCTGCAAGGCTCTGACTTAGTCTCTGGGATATCAGAATACACTCTCGAGGGCAAAAACATCTAACTGAGCGGTTCCAATTCAGCGTCGTGCCTGCAACAGCATGAACAGAGCATATTCTCAGAAAAGCTCACGTCCTCATGTGGGAAATACTTGTTGGCCAGAGATACCTGTAAGTGTACTTAAGAGTTGTGGCAAATAGCATGGGCTCGACCATTTGGACAGAACTTCCTCAGGACCAAACGGTGATTAGGCAGGGTTTGCTACCTCTGAGTCATCAAGCTGGCTGAAAGCAAGGACCATCTTGTGAGGATCCAGTAGGCAGAGGGAGATATTTGTACAAATCTTTTTGTTCTGTCTCCCCTAGTTGCTTGAACTTTCTCTGTTTAAGTTGCTAGCTTTTATTCAAATAAAGTTAGTTTGCTCTTTTTGGGGAGCCTCCTAGAGGAGAAGCTCCAGGTAGTTCCATACCAGAGATGTGGCTGACTTGGTGTTCCATCACACATACCATTTAAGATACTGAATAATTACAAAAAAAGTACCACTGGCTTTGCTTTATTTTTTGCAAGTCACAAAGTTTCTTACTGACCTGCTTTAAAGTGATTCTATCTGCATTTAGAAACTGATATTGTAATAGCTGCTACTTCTAAAAAATGAGAAGAAAAAAAATGTAATAGGAATTTGGTTTATATTAATTTTATCCTAAATTCTAAAATCAAACATTTGTATACATGCAATTACTGTAAATATGATCTGTTTGCAGTGACTATCTTAATATGCAGCATAAACTTTTCTCCATCAACAAACTAATCTGCTTACAGTTCCTGGCCAGATAACTAAAAAGAAATTTCTGACATGATAGAGGAAGAACACTGGCAAACAAAATGTTCAGCCTAAGAGAAAGTCAAAATCAGCTTTTTACTACAAGATTGACACCTTGCTTATGATACAGATGACATCATCACAAAGAACTTTCTTCGTGATATATATGAAGTCTGTGTCTATGTCAGCATTATGCATAGAATGGCAATATATTTGGGTTATTTTTGAGGAATACACTGACAGTTTAGAAGTCATCATATAAATGCCCTAAACCCGGTTCTACCAAATATTTTTATTAGCATAAGAGTACCATTATAAAATCTGCAGCTGACTCATAACTACAAAGAGTCGCAAGCACTTTTGAGAACAATTTAGAATGAAAAAGACTTATTTATTGAATTTTATTCTTTTTATTTCAATGAAGACCAGTAACAAGCACTTAGGAATGAGTATTAATACGCAAAAATACAAAATTGACAGCAACCTGTGAAGGAGCACACAGCAGAAAAAGATCTGAGGTCAATGACCATATTAAATTCTTACCTAAACAATGTCAAACTCCACACAGATCACAAACACAACTTTACCACCACTACAATACTGTTGTAAAAAGGAAACCTTGTTCTGCTGCATTTTAATCAATCTTAAATCTAAGGAATAGGATCAAATTCTGACACTGCTAAGGTCCCAACCTGGGGGACCACATTCGGACTGGTGTGCTGTGCTTTAAGACGGACAAATTAAAATAAAATTGAAAATAACAAGCAGGCCTGGAAGACACAATCTATGAGGAAAAGCTGAAGGGAAGCCATTACACTGCAGATAGCAAGGTTTGCTTTTTGATTTTTGAAGTGCTGTAAGTTCTGTTTCTGGATACTGCCAGGAGTCACCTAACTCTTCCTTGCAATATTCAAATCAGTGCCTGTGCCTATGCCACTCCATCCCAGCTGGGATGAGTAAAGCAGGCTTTGTCATACCTCAGCAATTAGAGCAGCAATCCGTCAGTCTGGTAAGCAGCAGAACTTGCACAGAGCTGTGAGATGAAGGCCTGACCCCACAAAACCTCTTTCAACATGCACACACGTACTGCTACATGCCAGCCAAAATCGGTGCATAGCAGGTCTCTGTTGGTCTGGAACTAAGTGGGAGCGGAGGAGCAAGGGTCTGCCTCTTTTCACAGAAGTAAGATACTACCACCACTCAGTAGCAAATTGCTTTAATGGGAGGCTATCTTTCACCTTGCACTAAATTATAATTCAGGAGTTAAGAGAAGAAGCACTACTGCCATTAATAGTGATTTCATTTTGCTGCCTACGTAGCTCCTGGGCTCAGTAATTCCCCTTCTGAGCTACTCAGCTGCCTTTGCAATGTACATGGACTTGAGGCATCTGTCTCGGAGGTAGGCTATTCCAGCCTCAGAAGTACCTGCCTAAAAATTAGAATCACAACATCAAATACTCAGTGCTGGGGTTCTGTTGTGCACCTCCATAAAAATCTTGAGAGAGAAATGACTGCAGCACATTGAAGACACAGAATACAGCAGAACTATCCTTGTCACCACAGCCATATGATGATAGAGAAGTAGCTGGGACCTAACAACTCTAAAATTTGCAAAGCTGGGTAGCAAAACAGAAAAGGTTCCCAGGAGAAGCTAACAATTTACACCAAGTTTGCCAAGTTGCTTTCTCAAATCCAGTGACCCACTGGATTTGTTTTAGACCTAAAGATGCAGATAGTTTAGTTCAAATTAGAGCGATTTTATACGGAGAACTGCAATCTGTGGAGTTATCCCTCACATTATTCGCACACTGTCTTAATCTTTCTGCAGCAGCTAGGTAGGTAGGTATTAAGAAAAAACAGAGCTAAGCATCTCACTCAGCCAAGTGCTGATTCCTGAAAAAAAGGGAGTTTTATTACTTAAAATAGTTTAATTGCTTTAGTATACTTTCCCATTTTCACTATATTTTAGCCCTTACATAAACTCTCAATACTACATTCTTTAATATGCTTAGCTTTCTTTCCCCCACCCAAACCAATTTTTTTAATGATAGGAACAAAGTTGACAGAACAGCAAATGCTCTAACACACATTTCCAAGCCTTTGGCATACTGTGTTAAGCGCATCATTATCCTGAACTGGCATTAGAGAGGCACTAAACAGTCAACCTTAACTTCTAGTTGCAGGATTCTGAAATACAAAAAAGCACATGCAGAATGAGTATGTTATTCCTAATACACAGCATGAAGACTTTAGGTGCTCCCCAATGCATTCAAAAACAGCCTTAGCAGATGCCAAAGCATAGTTCAGAAAAACCCACCCCCGAGTTACATGGTGTAACAAGTTTGAAAACTATAGTCATCCAAGTCATGAACTTTAAGAGGGGAATGAAGGAGAAACAGCTTAACATATCTGTCTTTAGATTTAGAAACTCAGTCACACCTTTATTGCTGTTTGTCATTCCCTCTAATTCTCTAAGAAGTCTACAGAATTTATGTATATTCCGTATATCGACAGTCTTTCTGAAATAATTTATTCCAGACGCTTATCACATTTTTCATGAAGTTCTAAGCTCTCCATTTCTACTAAATTTCCCTTTTTAAGTCTACTCCTAATTTTTAACCTCATACAGAGAAAGGGATATACGTATCAATTTTACTAGATCATCTTCAATTGTCTTTACACATAAAATATTTATCTTTGTTACCACTCCTGCACTCTTTTGCAGATAATATCTTGCTTGTATATGTCACCATGCCACACAGTATTCCAGATGGAATCTAACACTCCTGTTTCGCCTCTTATTTTGTATTTTATCCCTCTGATATAACCTAGTAACTTACTTTCTTGCAGCTGTGCACAAGCCTCATGGTTTCAATGATTTTTCCACAATAACCTTCAAATCCTTTTCCTAGTCAGTGTGCTGAATGATTGTTCCATTCTAGCACACACTGTATTTCCTTTGGTTCCTTGCTCCCAGACTAATTATTTTACATTTTTCCACAGTGAACTGCATTTGCCAGCTGCTGGTCCAGTCACCTAAACAGTTTTCTAAATCTTTTTGTATCTCATTGTGTCGTTCCTAATTCACTGCTCTGAATTTTACTACTACTGCTACTCCAAAAAAGAATAAAATTCAGTGCACAAACACACAGTACTTACACGGTGACCATATGCATGTGATCAGTATAATTTATCATATGGTTTTGCAATCCATCAGGCACCTTTGCCCACCTTACTTGCATTTTTCCAATAATCCATCTCTGCTGGGACTACTTCTAACACTCCACACTTCTGAGCACACATACAGCTGCCATGAAAAAACCTGCCACAAAAATGTTTATTTTCCCAAATGTAATCCTGCCACTTACCTAAAGTTCAATATTCAGTCTTGAAGAGTCAGCAATATTCAGTCTTGGATTTGTAACATATTCATGGCTTGTTCTTGTAAACCATTAAGGATGGAAGGGGGAACTAGGTTCATCAGACATCCACAAACTCTACCTTTTTATGATATACATAGCATTTGTTTTCTTGTACCTAGAATTTGGAAACAATCAGAATTTAAAGTAACAACACTGTGTGTTGTAAGGCAATTTTTAGAAATGTTTAAAAGATTTTAATTTTCCTTCCTAATTATACTACTAGTGTATGTTAAAGGAGTCTGCCCATCCCACACCAAGAGCAACTCAGGACAATAACCATCTCAACATGTGTGCCTGTGCGCATGCTAGATAAACCGCTAGCACTCTGTATTGCAGAGCCTGATCTTGCAGTACCTTCACTCTTCCCCTAAGGAGAGCCCTATAGGTAAAGTTACATCCAGCCATAAACCCAGGAGAAAGAGGGGGGAAAACATAATTTTGCAGGGACCAAAGAGGATGCTAGCTTTTTTTCATAAGTGTCTTAGATACTCATTTTCATCCACACAAACATTCACATTTTGCTTACAGACCCTCCCCAAAGGCCCTTGCCCCCCCCCCCCCAATCATAGACTGAAATATAAATTGCCACTTCCTCACGAACTTCTAAGCTCCGGAAACTTCAGGAAAACTTTACATTCCATTAGTCCAAAGCATTACCAGTATTTCCATTTCAAAGTTTGCAGAGTTAAAATGAATAGCTTAAACACTGCTCTACCAACTTCTAATTCAAGGGCAAGTTTTCCAAAATCACCTAGTAGCTTAGAGCCTCCAGCTTCACTATATAATCACCCTTTACTTTAAGGGTGAAAGAACAAAGTTGAAGCACCTGCTCCTCTTCAGGCTATCAACTCAGGAAACGTTTTAAGAGTGTAACGGCACCTGTTTCTCTCTGTGCTATCAACTCGGGGAATGCTTTAACAGAACTTACTTTCAGAGATTTCTTTTATCCAGTCCCCATTCACTGCTATTAATTCTTCTTCCAACAAATACCTTTGTCATTGCAGTTTAACACCAGAAACTATCAGAGACATGTTTTAAAGGACCATAAATGATATGTCTGCAATGTCTTTTCTGTAGCATTTCAAGAAAATGCTTTTTAAAGAACAAATACAAGTTAACTCTAAAGACTGATATTATCTTGTACTGATTTGCTGACAAAAATGGTGTGGGGTCTTAAGTATCTTTTAAGACAGTGTGCAGTGGAGCATTTACATTTGCCAACAGGCTACTTTTACTACACTACAGATATGCAAATTTCAGAAATGCAAAATTCAATTTCCAAATTAAATGTTCTCTGCTTTTTATTTACAGAACTTTGAAATAGCAGCTTCTGCGTAAGCTTAAGTAAACTGAAATAAAATGACTGCTGAGGGCAGATGTCAGGGCGGTTATTAAGGTTCCCAATGAGACCAGGGCCTGTGTATGTGAAACTTCTTACAGCTGTCTGAAGAAGGCTTTATCTACTTCTTTTTCCTGATCAGGCAGCCTGTAGCAGACACCCACCACAATGTTGCCTACTTTCATCTGCCTCTGAATCCTGACCCACAAGCTCTCAGCTGGCCGCGCTCTCTTGCTGCTCTCTCACATAAAAGGCGACTTGCGCTCCTTATCYTCCTGGCCTGTCCTTCCTAAAGAGCCTGTATCCATCTGTCACAGCACTCCAGTCATGAGCTATCCCACTATGTCACTGTTATCCTAAGTACATTATAGCCTTGCAACTGCATGCAGACCTCTAATTCCTCCTGTTTGTTCCCTGTGCTGCATGCACTGGTGTATAGGCACTTCAGAGAGGCATGCAGTCATGCCGATTTCCCAGAAAAGGGATGAGTGCTTTCCCCCTGATGCTGTCCTGTAGGCACTCCCTTATTTATGTGCATATGCTTGAGGTGGTCCCCATTCAGCCCTGTTTGGTTGATCAACAGTTCCCTCCTGTCCACATCACCCAGCACCTACTGCTTGCCATCCCAGTTCACCACTTCCTCGCTTGATTGATGGTTGTCATCTCTCTCTCTCCCATCCTTCATAGTTTAAAGCTCTCCTCACCAAGTTGGCCAGCCTGTTGGAAAAGATGCTTTTGCCCCACCTTTTAAGGTAGATCCCATCTCTTCCTAGCAGCTGCATGGCCTGGTCACAAAAGTGATAAGGGTTGGAGGATGTAAGTCTATGTATGGCTTAACCCCTTGCTAACCAGGTATAGTAAAAAATGGGACAGCCCACAGATTACTGCAATAATTTGCATATGTAGTCTACAGCTCACATGAATGACTCCAACTGCCTGAGAAAGGCATGAAAACTTTTCTGAGGAAAATAAAAATCACAAGCAACTACCACTTTCTTGCAAGAATTCAGGAAAAAGACAAGACAACAGCTGATCCCCAGATCACAGCAATCATAGCAGTTATGGCTTCTGTAGACAGTGAAGAAAGTGAGAAGATAAAACTTTTCCTGGGCATGCCTATTCCAATCTGTCCCCACCTTAAAAACTAGTTTTGCTTTTGTTTAAGGAAACATAAATTGGAGATGCATCTAAGTTCAATTCCTAGAAGCAAGCACTTCTCAAATATGGAGAAATTTGATCAAAAACAAGGAAATTATACCAGGAATGAATTTTGCCCCCTACTTCTACAATCCCAGGATTATCAAAAAACACCTGCATTAACTCCTAATTCATTATCCAGAGACAAAAACAGTTTTGATTTTTTCAAGGTTTTTTTGTGTGTTTTAATGTCACATGCATGCTGTCTTTTCTAAAAGATTTGTCATACACTTAGTTTAAAGATGTAAACTACTAGATGATTATTTTGCTTAAAATGTAACAGTAAATCACTCACTCTTTGGTAATTCTTTTACCTCAAATCCTTGATCCTGAATATTCCCTATGTCTATGACTAACACGTCTCAATTTTCATCAATATACCCAATTTGATTGGAACTCAGAGTAAGTATAATTTTTTTTTTTTGTTTTACCATGGCCATCAACAGCAACTGACTGTGCTAGATGATCAGATGTTTCATTTTTGACTAGAGAGCAGGAAATGCAAACACAACCCACTACACCACTGTAAAAACACATCTCAACAGAATATGCAGAAGATGATTGCTGTCCTAAACTTGAAATTGTCACAGAAATGACACAGTTATGGCCTGTTATTGCACAGAAAAAAAAAAAATCATTGGACACTGCTAAGTACTACCACCCCATGAATTTAGGCAATGGAAAATAAAGGAAAAGAGAACCAGTGACAGACATGTGGTACCACTGCTGACTCTACAACAGGACTTTCCCTTCTCTTAGCTGTAGTAGAAACCATGGAAAACACAGAAACTATATTCTACCAGCTGCTTCACACTCTGATTTTGTAAGTATGAATGAAGTAGCTTTATAGAGTTCAAGTTTCACAGGTTGATTTAATTCTTAATTGTTTTTTCATCTCCAGCTCATTTATTTAGTGAGAGTGCTCCAATGGTATTTGTAAACACAATGGCAACAATCCGCTCTTCCACCTATGTTGCCAGCAAAATAGATGTACTTATATCTTCCTTGGTAAGGAATAAACTGCTTTAAATAAGATGCAGCTACTGTTAATTGGTTCAAAATTATCTGTGTTTGCCAGGGAGCTCTCTCAACAGAGTGTTGAGACTGACTTTTCTGAAATGCCTGTCCTGAGGTTTAAAAAATGAAAAACAGAAAAAACAAAAAAAAMCCCAGAAACCCCCAAGGTATAGGAAACATATATGCATACCAATCCATTTAGCTAAATATATTTTGGTATTTAATGCCTTCTATTTGTCTTTGTTGATAGACAGCCTGACAAAATATACAATTAAATGTTTTAAGAGATGGTCTCAAAGATGCCCTATAAAAAGAGATATATATAACCACCGCATACTACTGAGTATAATAAACAAATAGATTCTTTTGGAATACTCACAACAACATTCAGGTTAGGGACCAAAAATAAAAAACAGTTATAGCTTTGTGCAATATTTATGAATAGAAAAAAAGAATTTGTTTACCCATAAAGTACATTTCAAAGGGTGCTTTATGAATGAATGAATAAATTCTATGGCTTAACCAGAAGCAAATTATGGGCTATTCCAAGATCACAAATAAATAGGTCATAACAACAATATGCAACATTAACAGTGAATCTTTGTTCAGCAGAGTTATTTGAAACAATACTTCAGAAATTATGGCTACAAGTTGTCATGGACAAAAAAGACAAAACTCCATCTTTCTCAGTACTGAAGGAAAAACAAAATTTAGATAACAAAAATTTAGATAAAAGTTCTCAAAATAATGCAATTAGTTAAAAATGAGATTAATGTTTCAATAAAATCATCTGTCAACAAATGAGGTGCCAAATTAACTGAAAGAAACTAGCATAGAACAAGCACGCACATACTAGCCTGTAACAGATCTCAAGTAGCTTTGGTAGAGTAAAATTTCATGCAAGTAAAATCTTCATTAGTTTAAATCACATGTGAGACTATCTCATGCATAGAGTTATAATAAACTGTTCGTTGAAGTAATACATTAATGCAAAAACTATTCTTTTCATTGCCTCTGTATTTCAAACACAGAAAAGACTTCTAATGCTATTTGAACTTTACTACATTTTAATTTCATATTCAAATACTTACTTTCATCATACTTTCAGCTTTGGTAGTCACATTCTGCAATAATTCTTATTTATGAGATGACAATACATTCAAATAAAATAATCTAAAACTAAGCCAGACTCTCAGTCGAGCCGTAAATCTACTCACAGTAATTAAAATTAATCACACATCACCTCAAGTCTTTGCAGACTGGGACCTATGTTAGGAGCTTGTCAGAAAATGGACCAGGCTAAATTTAGAGTTAGAATAACTTCAAATTATGATAAAGCTTGTATAAAGCTGAAGATGAATAAATAACAATGGAAATGGAAGCAGATTGATGAAACAAACGAAAAGTCTATTTTAATATTACTGTTTATTTTTATTGAATTGAGCTTCAGCTGATTATGAATTTATAACGTGTCTTCACTAAAAAGGAGTCATTACAAAAGGAATACACAGATTAAAATTGCCAGATATGCAAATGTTCAAAAAAGGGAAGAAATGAGTATTTCCTTTCAAAATATTTTGTAAAAAATTTAAATATATCTACAGTTAGCCTTCCTCACAGAAATAAGTAATTGTGCAACAACTAATTGACTCTTCAGAAAATGAGCCTATACGTGGTGGAGATAGATGTTTTCTTACCACCTGTAATCTAACAGATGGGATGACTAAAAATTTTGCAGATAGCATTTTTGGAATCATCAAACATGGGAAACTTACCATGAACAAATGTTCTTAAGCTAAATTTAGGTCCACTAAGCCTTCATTTTGCTGATAATCTTTTGATGATTTTGGTGAATTTTAGAAAGATTTATGAGAAAAAATATGGATCTAAAGAAATATGAAAAACAGGATTCTCAAAGAGTCTCTCCTACCATATGCTCTCCTTCCCTCAACAGATCTTCCTACCTGTAATATTCTTGTTGATAGCTCCGTAGGCAGTTACTCTGCTTTCAGGCCTTGCGTTGCCATCCTAACTGAAGGAAAGGAAATCTCCTTTCCATCCTATCATGGAAGCTGCTATATACTGTACATTCCAATTCCATCCTATTCCCCTAAAATTTTCCCTCACTGTTAACCCAATTTTTCTGTCTTTCTGTTTTTGGTGGGTGATAAGTGAAGTGGTAAGCTGGTAGATTATTCCCTGCCTGTGGAAATCAGCCAGGGAAGAAGCACATACTAAGCAAAGAATATATCCAGTGTCTCAGGCATCTCGACATTAGGTAGAGACTGCAGTAAATAGCCTGCACACACTTTTGTTTCCGTAAGAAACTCTATTTTAATATGATATAATGTAACCCACCTATTTGTTTCTAAAGTGATTTATTAATATACCCAAAACAAATACTTTAAAAACAAGGTATTTATTCTAACTGCACTCTATTTTAACAAGTAATGAATATTAGGATTTCCATTTTATGTGCAATTCTCACTGTAGAGCAATATTCTGAATGTTATAGAGCAAATTAAAATTTATCTGCTGCTTAAACCAAAGAACTGGCTTGAAACACCTCACTTAACAAGACATCGATCTCCAACAATCCTCTGAAAGTATATTTGATTTCTCTGAAGCATATTTAGTACATAAGTGTTTTCTCATTGGAAGATTCATATTTGGATGCACTGTAATGATTAACATGAATAGCGTTTTTTGTTTCCTTTTAAACTCATCTTTGATGACGACAATCCATTTTCAATTTTTAAAACCTGACAGACTGTACATAATGCTAAAAAACATACTTTCCTTTGAGGTCCCAAGGGACAAAACTAAGACTGATATGCTTGATGTGTTTAACTTCTTTTCTATAGCCAATTACAGTTTTATAAGGGGAAAAACTGGAGAGAAACTCCTCCTTTGTTTAGGATAATGAATACTACATCCCAGCTTTAAGAAACAAAAAAACAACATAGAACCGAAGGAGCACAGTTACATAAGATAACAGGGGAAAAAAATATCCACTATATATTCTGAAGCATTTCTAGCAAAAGGAGAAAGATGAGAAAAATTTAACACTGAGGAGAAATAGAAAAAACAGGAATGTATAGGACTGGAAAGGACCTCCTAGATCATCAAGCGTAGTCCTTTGCTTATCTTTTTCATAAACTACTAGGTGCATCTAGAAGTCAAAATGGACAACACAGGGTGAGCTTACACGCATTCAAAGCACAATTATCTTGTCTGATTAAGCCTTAGGCTCCTGGGAACTTTATAATAAAAATCACCTAAGTCATTACAGGACTTGCACTCTCTTTAGTTGCTTTGATCAGCAACCACATAGTTATCACTTACACTTATATTTTCAGCATTTAGCACTTCATTTAAATGACTAAAAGAGAACAACCATTCCTGCAGATTTATGGTTTCAGAAAGTCTAGAAAAATTAAAGATAAGCAGTACATTGCTTATCTTTATATCTTGGAGTCTTTCTTCATAGTCTTAAGAGGTATAATTTAATGTTCTACAGTTTCTGTACGCTATATAGAAAAAGCGCTTCAACTCTTGAGCAAAAAAGTTAAAGATCCTGTAATGCCACATCTTTTGCAACAAATTGCCATTTAAAACATAATAAACATTTCATTATTTTAACACATTTACAAGCTACAACAATAGAGCTTTATAATTTAATTTCCAAGATCCTTATCTGGAGGAGTAAACAATACCTTACAAACTTCACACATCTTGAACAGTATCAGTACAGTAGCTCACAACTTGAGATGCAAGAAGCTACAAGGGTAGAGTCTGAGAAAAGAGATCAGCTACCAAAAGCTGCATCCAGAGAGAATTTCAGAAAGAGAGGTTCTGAGATAAGCTTTTCTATCTGCATCCACATAAAACTTCTACTGGCGATAGACAGTGAGATCTGTAACAGAAAACGGTGAGCTAAGTGTATGAAATTTGTTGGCATTGGGGTAGAATCTCTAAATGCTGAATTAATCAATATAATACAGTAGGGCCCAACCTGACATATGTATGAAGTGGTACCTGGACCATTTGACATGCATACGCTTAGGCTTTTTTCCCCACACTGGCAGTTACCACCCATCAACAAATTAGGTAAGTACAGGGGCATGAGCTTGTAGTCCTAAATTTGGAAGGTAGGAAGCTGATGGGACGGAGTGACCAGTCCCTCTTGCACATGCCCACAGACCAGCACAAAGCCAGAAGCTCCTGCTAAAACCACTGGTATCTGAGTTTTCACCAGTAGGAATTTTGGGAATCCTTCCTGTAGGAGAGTATATATGTACGGCAGCTGGCAGGTCATTACTTAAGTATTTTAATGCAGCAAAAAGGAAAGTAAAGGTTGCCCCTACATTGCAACTGAGGAAATCCCACTCTTCGATAGGTGAGGTAAGAAGAGACAGCTTGTGCTAGATATGGCCACGAGCGTTGAGAATGTGAAAATCAATCTCACTGAGTTTTGAATACAATACTTTGTGAGTGGACATACAATTGATCAGGAAGATATTTCAGCTTTTCTATACTGAAAAGATTCAGCTACATCATCAGTCATATATTATGTTTCTATACGTACAATTTCTTTATTAAATTATTGTGCCAACTTAGAAGGAAAAAAACAGAAGTTTTATTTTACCGAAGCAAAGAGTTAAGTCCTTGATTACAAAACTGGCAATGCACTTACAATGTACAAAGACTGAAATAAGAAAAACACAAACTGGAAACATAGTTGAAGCTAATCTTTTCTCTGAGCATCTGTTAGCTGGAAGAGATGCTGCCTCAAAAGGTGGTCCACTCTGGATAGACAAGATCAAAGTCCCTTTTGTTCCAATTATACCTGATGGCTATCATGATGCTACTTTGTGCAAGCAAAACTTCAAAGCAGCCTTAAGGGTTCTTACTCTTTTTCTAATAAATTTAGCAGAACTCTTCATTTTAGCAGTTTTGATTACATCTGAATTTCTCTGAGAATACAAGTGAAACGGTTTCAAATTACACATTATCTGCACAACCCTTTAAAATGCCCAGATCCTGAGCTACACTGATTTCTTTCACCCTACCCATCTTCCTGCTTAGAAAGTCAACTGACCTATCCTGCAGCATTTTCCAAAGTTTTATCTCAACTTTACTGTTACAGAACACATTATCTGTATAATATTTTTGAATGTCAGAATTCAACATGAGTTACTGTTTTTTTTAAAAAAGCACATATAGTTGAAATGCCTCGATTTCCCCTTTCAGTTCTAGACATTCAAACTAACACAAAAAAAACGGAAAAAAAAATTAACAGTTCTTTGCTTGACCTTCCTGTATTGGCAAAGTACACCGGCTAAAGTGCACAGAATTTCATCTCAGGTTACTACTTGAAGGATTTTTTTTTTTTAAACAGGAGAGCAAGAATATATCCAATTGCAACATGGTAGTATTATTGAAAGGTACCCACTACATCCAATTTGAAACTGTTATTTAATTTATTGGTAGAAAAGTAGCTGGAGTGTGAAGAAAATTTGGGGGGAAAAAAACCCTGAAAAAGTAGTGTGGGAGAATAAATAAGCATATGATAAATAACAGCATAGCTTAATCAGCACTAGATGGGTATATTATTTGGATATATCAAATATAGCTGGATGGACTGATAATATGGTATCAGATTGAAATAAAATTTGATACTGCAATTCACTTATCTTGTATTTATCACAAAATTATTTGGGGAAATCTTTCTTGGATATGGAAATGTTGCTGATCCTGAAATATTTCAAGTTTCTGTGACTTTAGTGTGAAGCATCATTCCTTTCTCTTCATTAGGAAGTTAAAGTTGAATGCAGCTGCTGTTGGTTCACTGTCACTTAACCTGTATGAGTTGAAATTTCATGTAATTCTAACTAGGTTGTAATTGCTGGTAACTATGGAAAAGTTGTCACATCTTTTTTGTCCTACAAACAAAAATTGGAATGTACTGTGTCAGGATACACAGGATAAACAGACTCCTCTTTACTACAGAGGAAGAAGGTAATATATATTTACCTGTTAGAATAAAAACACCATCTCTCTTTTATATATTTATATAGATATACACACACACCTACAGAGATATATAAAGTGAAAATGTCATTTTTCTGGATTAATTTAGCTTCCATTACTAACAATTACATTGTAAAAAACAAGCAAACGAACAAACAGAATGTTTTAGCAGCTTCTAAGGGCCTAGTAACCAACTGTGAATTACTCTCCAAATAACTGTGCATAATAATTCAACTACATAAAATTTGAATCATTTAAAAAGCATTTCAAACTAGTGAAATATACTGTTTGAAAGAACCATTTTTTTCAATTCAAATAAGACTTGATTTCACATATAATGATACAATAAAGTATATATTCCAGGCAAAAAAAGAGTTTCTGTTTGACTAATGCACCTTCATGAGTTCTGTGTTTCAGGAACTCATTCTCTACAACTACTGTATGAAGAAAATGTGAAAAACTGCTTGAACCTGATGAGTGAAACCTAGCCAAAACATTYGCCTGCTAGTGGTTTCAGTTGTTGCAGGCTAGCATATTTTACAAGCACTGCAGGCACTGCTTTGATCAGCCTACTGTCCTGTGAAAGGAAGCTGAAATCAGTCAGAATGCGCTACCAGCTGCGCACAGAAGATGCAGGCAAATACTGCCCATCAGAAAAACATTGTAATGTATTTTTTCCTGTTTTATTAATTCCATTCCTCCCAAGCACAATGAGCTTTTTTTATCTATAACCAGGGGTCTGCTGGCATTTGCAGTTTCTCTTGAATTTGTGAACAGGGATATGAAAAGTTATTCTTAGAACATCCCAACTGAGAAAGTTTTGCTTAAAAAAMTTGGGGTGTGTGTGTGGGAAAAAACTCCTGGGGTCTGAACCAAGGGACTCCTGGGACTGAACCAAGCCTTAATCCAGTTAATAAGAGATACTGTAAAAACAAAAAGGGTTCCTTCTCTCGCATACTTATCTTAAGGCTTTCCATATCCTGCATCATAGCTAAACACGAACTATGTGAATAAGGAGCAGGCAAAAGCACAATGCTGACTGCTTTCGCTAGGCAAACACTGGAGGGGTGCATGAAGGATTTTGCAATGTAAAAAGGTTATCCGAAGAAAAACCACGGAGTCCACACACCTCTTGGGCAGAAGGCCTCCCTGGCACAGTCATGCAGGTTAACAAATGAGCTTGACATATTTTGAATCTTCTGCAACTGGAAAAAGATCATTAAAAATTTAGTTTGGATGGACTGCCTTTGAAGAATACACAAGAATGAAAGAATATAAGAATGAAATATAATGGTTATTTTTCAAACACGTTATGAAGGGAAAAACTGAAAGTCAGATAAAGTCCTCACCCCCCCCCGCCCCTAAAAGGGCTCTGTACCTGACAGACCATTATTGTTTCAAATAAAGAACTCTAAACAATTCATATCCTCTCCTCCCCTCCTTGCAAATACTTCTGCACCTGGGAATTGTTATGACCCTTTTCACATAATACTACTATTTATAAGAATAGTTCAATTAATCCCATTGCAGGTGTAATGTATTTTTTGGTAAAACAGGAAAAAAAATTATGACTATCATCAACAGTTAAGTTAATTTTTTACTAATCAGTTTCTATCTTCTATATTGAAAATGGCTTTCTGAATGATTGATAGTAATTATTTAATTTAAAATATTAAAGTATAAACGTGATCCTGTATTAGCCTGAAAAAGAAAGAACATTAACGACTCGAAACTCATCTAGAAATTTAAAATCTCTAAGAATCGGGCCAAAATACACTTCACTTTATAACATGACATTTCAGAAATTTTTTTTATGAAAAATGGATGTAAACTTCGTATAAACATAGCATTTTAGTCTTAAAATTAACCTAAGAGGACACTGGTTAAAGTCAGCCTCTTTAAGCAGTTTTGTGATTTAGTCCATCTTAGTGAGAGTCATTTGAAGAACAGAAGCGAACTATGTAAGCCCACACAACTGGCTCTAAAAAGACAAATTTCAGTACAGAAAAAAAGCCATTGAGCTGTCTTTATAATTCACTCAAATTACTAATGGGATATTGCAGCTTTCATTATTTTCAGTACCCTACAGCAACATAGCTACTTTCAAAGGAAGTTTACTTAATTGTTCTGAGTTACATGGCAAGTTAAAAACACACAATATCCCCCCCATTAGCATTTTTTTTTTTTTAAAGACATCAAAGCAGCTTTTCAGACATATACATTTTGCTTTTGCACACAGGAAAACAAACAGCATGTTGCAGATTGTCTCCTTTTCTCAGAACCATCATTCTGCAGCACAGACCTATAAATTGGTGAACAAACTGAGATGACAACATTTGTTTTAGAATGATGAAGGTGTGTGAGATTTTTTTCTCTGGCTGAGACAAGGAGAACTGGTTTTAATCTACAATATAAAATATCCAAAATGCATGCTATAAAAGCCTTTTACTCAGACTAACATTTATGTCTGTATCATGTTTTATTAAAAAAAATAAAATCATGTCAGTGAAGTCCTTTGAACCTGCAGTTATTAAGACTTAAACTTTTGGGCTGATGCTTTGCATACATTTCAAGCATGTTATGGCTACTGTGCTATTTAACTGCACAGGGATTATATGGGAATTACTACAGGAAGTTTGATCTTTAAAAGAAAAGCACAAACTCAATCACCTTTGTAGAATTGATTTTTAAGGTTAGGATGGATTTCTTTTCCTTAGACAATTTTCCTCTCACTTCAGTTGTGAATTACAAAAATGATCTGGAAAAACAAACTTTTAATAAAGTTAGTCAAGACTGAAGTAGCGTGAAAGCTGCAATGTACACTTTTGTACCAAAACAAATACTTATTAAACACAACTAAAGGGAATGCCAATGTACAAATTTGTAAAATAAAGTATTTTGTACATATTCTAATTTTACTGCCCTTTGATGATTCAGTTTACGCTACCAGCTGGCAAAGATCAGTGGAAGGAACATGAATGCTATATATATATTTCACATGTAAGACATTGTTAGTCTAATTGTCATCTATAATAAAAAAAAAAAAGAAAAAAGAAGAGTGCATTTAAACTCACCAATAACAGACTGTCCTCCTCAAAAACAACTTACTGAATACTACAGTCCTTCTTACGGGCGATTAGTTTATTGTATTTTCTTACAACTGTTGGCCAGTTACTACATACACTGCATTAACATATTGTAAGAATGATGGGATTATGTAAAAAGAACCCTTGGCCCCAGCTAGAGATTAAGTAGTCATGTCACACTCTTTCTATTCTGCCACCTTGAAAACTATTTCAAAGCCATTCTAAATCCATGCTAGATTTTTAAACACAGCATGCTTTCAAAAGCCATCTGCAAAAGAAAGCATGCTAGAAATAAGCCAGCTAGCTATTTTAAAAATTTYGGCAATTATTAATCTGTAGCTACCCACAAATGGCTTCATAAAAGCCTGACTCTAACAGCTATTTACAAAGTAATTAAAAAAAATCTTTCAGTACTTGATCTAAAGCCATAAGCATGAATCCATTTCGAGAGCTGAAAAATGTAAAATATCAGTTAATAATATTCACCTGTTTTAAGTTCCATAGCCATCCGTATTCAAATCCTTATTTCAGGTTACTTCATGCTTAAAACTGAATGCAATAGCAGAATCAATGTTGCTAATTTTGTTCAGTAGTGATTCCTTGAAAAGTAATGCTAAAAAATCAAAGAGAAGCAACTTATGCAATCTTCTCTGAAGAGACAGGAAACAAAAGTAGCTCTCAGGGTAGAGTAAGAAAGCAATCATGCTAAAGGTATTTCAAACAAGAACAGAACATGCAACTGACTGGAAATAAATTGTAGCTTATTAACAATTTTTCTTTCTAATTTCAGATTCTAACATAACAAATCACTACATAGTTTATCTCCAGCAAGGCTTAGAAAATCAGAATTATTTTTATGGCTTCCATTGCATTAGTGCATGAGTGCCATTCATGGACAGGATCCACCTTCTCAACATCCAAAACTTACTGCCAAGTCTTCCTCTATTTTCACACCTTCAGAAGATGTTTTTCACACACCCTAAGACATAGAAATCACTAGTCTAATCAAAGATGAACAACTATCTTTTTCTTCATACCACAGACCCCACAATAGACTTGCAACATACCATTTCTTAACGGATCACCTCAAGAACGACTTTCTCGGTAATGGCACCAGCAAAGTTACACTATAACCAGAACACACAAATGACTTCATCATCTGGATCATCTGGATCAGAAGCACAGGCTTCCTCACTTCCTCACTGCGAAGACATCAACCTCCTTCCTTCACCAAATCACCCTCTGAAGTAGTCCTGCACTAACACCAACTTCTGAGCCACCACAATGGACATGCCAGATGAACACTCCTTGCCTGCACAAGCAAAGAACTCACAGGTCAACACACTCACCCACATCAAACCAGCAACTCAATCACTTCTACTCTGAGGAGCAGCACTTTACTCTGAGGAGCAGCACCCTAACCAAACTAAGGATAAACTTCACCCAAAAGGAATACTCCCAACCAAAAAAGATCGTATCTTTGAATAGGACACAGATATTGCACAGTAGCTTCCTACAATACAGAAAGGTATCTGTCCCCACACCCTTCCACAAATGTATCCCTAGCTGTCAAACTGCCCCATGCTGGTATCCATACAGGGCAAAAAGCATCAGAAAACAGCTAACACATACTGGGAGAAGGGTACGTCATGAAAGTTGTTTTTCCCAAACCTATTTGTACGGTTCCTTCAGTCTTACCCAATTCATTATCAGCAGCAAATCTCCAGTGGTCTGTGGAACTGAACAAGATCTTGCAAGATTTAACAAACCCTGTCACCGTCTCCACAATAATCAGTATAAATACCTCCCAATACAAAATTACAGGTTGCATTTTCTATACGAATACATACCAGGTGCAACAGATGACCTCATGGAAATCATAAAATAAAATAACTAATCAATGCACAACAGAATGAACCTCCATGGATGAAAAGAGAAATATCCAGTTATCAACAGACCATTTCTCAAAACAAAAAACCCACACCAAAACCCCCTTCATCTCTGACCTTTCAGTCTTTAACTTCAAGGCAGACTTAGAAAATGCTTCCAGAAAATGAGCTGGCAAACTAAAAATTTTAACTTTACTGTACACTAAATAGAATAATGTTAATATCAACACTGGTTTTATGACTATTACAGCCTTCCACATACCATCTTCTGTTAACCAAGGTGTAACCACAGCTGTTTGCCTCTCTGTTCAAAAGTGGCCAATGCCTATGTGTCCCTCTGCTGCTGCAGGTACCAACTACCCTTTTCCTTAAATATCTACTAGACATTTTTACTTTACACTCAGAGGAATTGCTTTTTGGTCATCTTTCCTTTCTTCTTCATCAGATCTGAGGAATGCCCTATGTGATCAAGATGTCACATGAAAAAGCAGACAGACCACAGCTATAGCATTAGCTGATGCACCTGAGTGTATCTATTACACCTAGCATTGCTCTTGTAGGCAAAATAATATTTAGGAAGAAAAATGGTAAAATCTTGTCATATTACTGCACTTGTCAACAGAAAAACTGACTGTAAACTCTTTCAATAAAGCAAGATGAAAATATCACTGTAATGAAAAATCTGTATATCCCTGGGACAGAATCTGCTCCTTTGCTAATGGGAATCAAAAGTAATTCTGAAGACAGTTAAATTAATTTACAATCAGGACGAAAATACAACAAATCATGCCCCTGAAATGTTTCCTTTAGTGTACCATAAACAACTTTTGCCTGAAGAACCCTGTGTTTCCCAGTTGCATGAGAATTAACAAACAGATGGAGTTGGTCACAAACCTTTAACCGGAAGGACCAAATTAAAGAGTAGGGACTAAACACTACCAACAACAGGACAAAGGATTTACAAACAACAGTATTTAATAATTGTAGTCTTTCTTTTCATTTGATTTTAATACTTATATTCTCTTATTCCGGGATGTGATCATTGTCAGATGGTCTTTGGTCTAAAATAGTGTTCTAACACACAAAGTCTGTTGTGTGATATTTCAATAAAAAGCATTAAGAAGTCAAAATTGGAAGCCAAATGTAATTATCATAACAAAGTATTCTTGAAAGAAAAAATATGGGTTATAACAGATTGGTTACTCTTCTGAGATATAAATCATATCCCAGAGAACAGCAAAATACCCAATCAACTAAAAGGTACTCTTAATTACACCATAAGCATGAAGTGACCTTTGTTCCTAAATGTTGTTTATACCGTACAATTATTTTCATATCAATGATGTAATAAGATTTCTGACAAAGACAGCAGGATAGACAGACAAGGTGCAAAGTGATAAAAAGTTAAGCATGTAATGGCTGTTCTCTAAGCAAAGGTCAAGTCAGGGAGCTTGGAAAAATCTGAGTTCAGTTCAGTATTGCCAGCAGTATTAACTGTTGCCAGTGAGCAGATGACTACTTGCAGTCCACTTAGTGAGGTTTCTCTGGTGCACGCAAGATGCATGGTTTCCCTCCTCTATCACTACAGAATTATCATATCACTCCAGTCTTTTCTTTGGCTAATTTTTGTCTATTGTGGCTTCAAGTATGATCTTACGCTGATGATGCACAAATTACTTTACAGACACTAACTCAGACTAATTAGATCTGCAACTCAGTCCCAGTTTCTGATAAACCACTCTTGGATGCCTAGACACCATCTTATGACCAAAATGACTCTGACCAAGCTCCTCCTCTGTTTTCAGGAATACTCCCTACTTCACTCATTCTTTGCACTGTTGTTACCAATCCCATTGCTCAAACTCTCAAACAAGGAGTCATCCTCTAGACCTGTCTTACTGACCTGCACATCAGGCAATTACCATTGCTGGCTGGTTTGCTCTTTCTTTCTTTCTTTCTCTTTCTCTCTCTCTTCCTTCCTTTCTTTCTTTCTTTCTTCCTTTCTAAAATTTAGCAAGGACTTCATCCTGTAACATTCAATGTTACCCGACTTCACTCCAGGAAAATGACAGGCAAAATCATTAATTGTGCTGAATGCTTTGCTTGGTGTTATCTTCTCTTCAATTCTTTGCCTACCTCCCCCCTTTTTTTAAAACCACAATTGATTCAAGCTTTGTCAACTTCTAGCATCTGGGGCAACTTCACCTTTCTATTCACAGCTTTTATCCTTTCAGTGGAAGTATTTTTGACACCCAACTCTGTTGAACATTAAAGTCATAAAATCAAGGACTCAAAATGCCTTAATTATAACTACTTGCCCAAATCATGACATAGCCCTCCCTCTTACATATATGTAGCGATAYGGCTTTAAAAGTTCTTTCAGTTGTTTCAGCACTTTAAAATACACTTAAATAACCCCCAAGTTCTATCATATAGCACCATCTTTACTCCATAAATGCATTGAGTTAGTTCCTCACAACAGCATGTGCTTCTACCGTTGGAGCTGAGGGAGTACTTGGTAGCTACAAAGGATCTAGTCTTTATGTTGCTTGATTGACTGAGAGGAATAAAAACAACCCCCTCATATTTTATAGATGGCAAAGGGACGTACTGACACCAGACTTCCCAGAATGCAGATTCTGTAGGGACTGTTCTGCCCTGGTTACTCCATCTTCCCTGGTGTCCCATCTCTCCAACTCTTCAACTCCCCCTTTTCTAATCCCTTGACGAATCCTCCAGCTACTGCCTCAGCAGCTGCTTTTATCCTTCACTCTCCCTTCCCGGTTCTGCCCCTTTCCTCCATCTTCTGCACCCATGACACTTCCCTGCCAGTGCCTGTATCCTCCATTTCCTCTTCACTGAATATTTTCAGAAAAAATTTAGCCTAAGGCAGATTGCTGCACAGAGAATTTCACAGTGAACAGCTACATTTTGACATTTATGAACAACTGGAAACAGGCTTGTAAACTAAAGGGTTAAGTAATCTTATCTACTGCTGAAAAATGCCAAGTATTTTACCAAGTTCTGGCAAAACTTTACGATTTAGCAACTGAGGGACTACAGGTGCATACCATTCACATTTCTGTTGGAACTGTTATTAAGCAAAATCATTAAATCACTAGTAAATACAGTAGTAATCAACAAATGCAGATACAATGTTTTGGAAAGCTAATTCATTGCCCCAGCGAAACATGATTTTGCAAGGAAACACTTCCTTATAGGGGAGAGGTGCAAACATTATAGTGAATTGCTTGAGCTGTTGTAAGAGTTGTCCTCCACTACTGTCTACCAACATATGACAAGTGGTTATTATAATCTCATTTGAGAATCTCTAAAGAACCTTGTAGGTATAATGATTTAAAAGCCATTATAACACACTGGTCTGGCCTTTTGGGGCCTTTTTAGCTACCTTAATTGATTAGTTGATAATAC
Source organism: Apteryx rowi (assembly GCF_003343035.1). Classification (NCBI taxonomy): domain Eukaryota; kingdom Metazoa; phylum Chordata; class Aves; order Apterygiformes; family Apterygidae; genus Apteryx; species Apteryx rowi. Next base: position 722,785 of record NW_020450263.1, on the reverse strand, counting down.
AACAAATATTACTAACAGGCAGCTGCTTTACAAAACAATTTCAAGGGTTTATGATAAAACAAGTTTACTGAAGACTGTGCACTTAAAAATACTTGCTTGCCCCTGCTCATGCTTTGAATGAAACTGTGCAGAGTCTGAAAGGGGTTTCAGAAACACCAGTGATAATGATGCAGTTTCAAAATAAGACAGGCAAAATACAGTGTGTTTGCTTAGTCCAGCAAGTAAGTTTATTTGTAAAACACAGGGTATTGAAAACAAGCTTGGCTTCTACTCACGTCTCTGAGGGGAGTGCCTGTTTTGGGAGGCCAAAAGTAGTTTGCAATCACTCTCGTTTTGGAAAGTGTAGCCTCTACCCAGAGAGGGTGTCCAAAATGCATCCTTTGCAGCAACACTTAATATGCAGTGGCTCACCACTGCCACAGGGTGTCACAAGTTTAATGATGTTTAACTAGAATTCAAAATGTTGGAAGCGCAGATGACAGGGTGAACAGTCCAATTACAATTTAACACCAGCTGTTACCTTAGTTAACTCATTAATAGCAGCTGTGAATTTGGTATAAATTTTAATGATCAGTAGCAGCTACCAGCAGGACTGGAAGGCAGTGAAACTACCACATTTCACAATATGTATCCACTTGAGTCAGTTACTTCTACTAAAAATATTTTAAATGTCTTGCTGCTAATCCACCTTTTGCTCCTATTAAGAGTCTGAAAAATGCTACCATTAAATAAAAAATTTGCTTCTTCAGAATAGCCACCATTTTTTACTTCCAAAGGTCAAAAATAAATAAATTACTGATTTACTCCACAAATTATTAACACTTGGAGCTTTTGCAAAGCTTTCATCATGGTTTCAGTACTTGCCTTTTCTTGGATTAGATACATGGGGTGATATTCTAGAGCATGAAGATAGTGGGGAAGGGGGGAAGCAGGGCTGGGGCAGGGGAGGTAGGAAGACATGAAAGTGACTCAAAAGGGTGAATTTTAATTTCTGGAAAGAAAAAAAGCACGTTTCCAATTCACAAATGGGTGTATATTTATATGTACATGTACACATATGTGCATGTATATATATATATATATACACACACACAGAGTACAGACATTGTATCATTTTATCAGTTTAACAGTTGAAGGAATGGTATGATTCACTTGAACTTCAAATTATTATTGTTTTCCAAGTTTCCTGTGAAACTTGCTCCCAGCTACATATGAACACTTCATCCAGTTTCTCTAGGCAATTACATCGGATCATTTACTCATCTCAGCCTTCACTTAAAATTCTAATGCTTATGTGCCATCACAGTTCCTTAATTTTTTTTTGGAAAGATTTAAGCCTCAAAGACACTGAAAGTAGGTATTAAATTCCTGTATTTTCATTAAGTAACTTATTTTGTACTTAGTTCTGTAAACACTGAGGTATAATGATAATTTAGTTGAGAAGTACTGAGGGCAGCAGTTTATAGAAATACCACACACTTAGCCAGGTTTCTGCTTTCTAATGCAGAAGGCAGCCTGCTGCTACAAATTGGGAAGAGAACATAAGACATTAAAGCCAAAACATCTCCAACCCTACATCTCTAACCTAATACACTGTGTTTCTATTAGACTCAGAAAAAATAGGTAATAGTATTTAGTAGATCACAACATATCAGAAGATTTAAATGCATGCAAAACTTATTTAAGTCTCTTTCCATTCAACAAAGCACTTAAATCCATGCTCAGCTTTAATGACATATTTATGCTCAGCTAGCTTAATCAGAATTTAAGCAAACAGGATTAAGCATAATTTGGAGATCTCATTTTCAAAAAAAAATCTTTTGGCCTGCTTTCTTTAGCTGACTTGTTATACCACATTTGAAAATTAAGTATAAATGATACTCTATAGATACACACATTGGTTTCTCTAAAAATGACATAGCCCAGAAATTTCTAGACCATTTTTATAATTTTCCCACATTCTGCATTCTGAGGTTAGGTTACAGAACAAGTTTTCTCAGTTTAACTTTCTACTTCTTTACATTTGACCCTCAAAGTGACTGTAGGACATTTTCACTTTGTCCCACCTGCCTTCTCCCAGTTTGCTGCTATTTAATCCTTGCTCAATTTTCCTCTTTAGTAAACTGGGTGATGCTAGTATAAATCAGCAAACTCAAAGTCAGTGAATTTATACTGATTACAGATCTGAGAATTTATTTCATTTTTATTAATGCCTAAAAAAAATTAGAAGCCTGACAGTAATTTTGAAGCAGTGCTCTGAGATTACTAAGCATCAGCTTTAGCTACACTATACACACAAATCACTTAGACAAGCTGTGATGCTTACATACAACACACAATTAAGAGCAGTTTTACAAAAATGAACACATTGTAAATTAATTTTGCATTTTCAATAAACATTATAAGTCATTGTCTGAACTAAGGAGGTTTTTCAGCTTTTATACCCCATTGCTAAATTATTCATTTACTTTTACACTATAAACCTATTTCTTCATTAATGCCAAAAATATGGAAATAAGAAATTCTGAAATTTTAACAGCTGTCTGCCATAGGCTTTTGTTGCTCTACGGCAGCTTTCTGTTGACAAGACAAACTATTTCACTCTGTGCAAGTTACAGCTGAATTATCTTCCCTCAGTGCAGTTTTCAACAAGCTAGTGAGGTGAACTGACTTCTGGCACTAGGCTTTTCTTATAAAACATGATTTTTTAAAAAACAGATTTAGGGCAAGTATTGTACTTTCATGGAACAAGAAAAAAACTTGTTACCATGCAGTAAAAAAATCTCTTCTTCCCTTTACCATTAGGACTAAGAAAGCTACACTACGAAAAGCTCCCTGAAAGCAGAGAATACTTATCAAAGCTATGAGAAACACATACATCCTTCATTTAAGACGTATCTCTAACGTCAGAGAAGCCAGATCTCTGTCTTTTTTCCTATAGTTCTGCAGGAGGGAGGAAAATTGTGACAGATAATACAAAAAGCACCGTTACAAGACGTGTTTGAAGCATGGTCAGAAAATAATAAATCCTCTTTTCCCCAATCATATATCCGCTCTTCCCCCAAATCATAACCCTATCAAGATATTGAACTGACAGCTTTCACAAAGAAGGAAGAACAGATGTACGATAATGAATTTCTGATTTCCTAGGAGGCACAACACAAGTGAAGAAACACAGAAATAGAAAGTAAGGCTATCAAGGTATCACCAGGGATAGCTATTGTTCACATTTACAACAGGCTTTTCCCAGATTTTGCAAAGTATTGAAGTTAATGGAACACGAAGAGTGAAGCTGAAAATAAATGATGGCCTATTAAATTAAAAATAACTATGTGAGAAAAGCTTTAGTGAGTTGCATGGCCAATACAAACAAAACATGATTTGGGGAAACTTAGTTTTCTTCCCTCAATTTAGAGTTCTTAAAGATAGTTTCTTTTCCATAATGTTTCTAATTATGTCTCAACTTTGAGGATCTAACTTTCCAYGCTCATCGAAAAGTTTCTATAACATTAACCACCTTCAGACAGGCATAGGAAGACACATACCGGCCTTTTATTATTTTCTTCTTTGAGTACTGCCAGTTTTCCACGAAAATTAGAATGCAACTACACCACTGTAATTTTCTAATTAACATTAACCTAAAGGTTTTAATAATCAAGTTGATAAGGCAGGCTCAGAAAAAGAATATGATTGCAACTTCTACAATGCATGACAAACAGTAATATGATCATAAGTTCTAGCTTCAGATCAGCAAAAAAGCTTTGGCATTCACTTGAAAAGAAAGAACAATAAATGGAAAAGCCCTCTCACACCATTAGTTCATCTAAACAAAATATGTTAAATTATGATTGTGTATTAACTGTTCTTTATTTCAACATTTATTTCAAACTGGAACAGCATCCATGAACCAGCACAAATAATGCAATAATTGCTTACATGATATTTTAATAAGGAAAGCCAAGGTATTAACAATATTTTGTGACAGTGAAGATTTAATGCACTTCCTTTAAAGAGCTATTTTCTTCAATAAAATAAAAGTATAAATAAGAAGTCCCTCAGAAATAAGCCACGGAAGAGATTCCAGTTCCCCACCCCAAAGCAGCATTCTTGCTCTCAAGTCAGACAGCATTTTACAGGGAAGATACAGAGCTTCCCTTTGAGTAAAAAGGAAGGAATGCCAATAATTAGCCACCCAGGAGGCATTTGTTTCACAATATTTTTGTTACTCCATGGCTGCCATTGTGACAGGATTTGCGAAGACTTACAAGCAGGCTTGGAATATAGCTTTTAATTCAACAATGCTGGAGTAGCCCTCATTTGTTTGTTAGAAATCGTCAAGGTCGTTAAGTTTTCCTCCACACTTTCAATGCCCACAGAAGAGCGAGGATTTTCTCTGTGGTGTTCTCAAGAAATTTGAACTAAAAACAACAGCAATTATATAATGCTGTTCTCACTTCCATTTAAAGAGATAAAAATTGTTATTGTTTTAAAAAAGCAGAAGAGATTAGATTTGCCTATATTAAGTAAGCCGTAAGTGATTCAGTAAGATGCTAATTCTGAAAGCTGATTTAGAAAAGTCTTAAATTTCATAACCTCAGATGCAAACATCTTATGAGAAACTTAGTAGGATTCTAGCCAAAGTCACTGGAAAATGTAAATTACAGACATACGGTAATAGGTGAAATGGCTGAAATGAACACAGATGCTTTAGTTCTGGAACACAGAAAAAAATTCCTCTCAAAACCAAAACACGTAAGAGGTTCTGTGAAAGGTATCCAGGATCACAGTCTGGAAACAAACAGTGACATCAAAGCATGAGAAAGACAAGATAAACCCTACTGAAAAAATGTAGTACAATTTTCACCCAAAAGAGTCTACTTTTAAAAACAGGACAGATTTTTTTATTTTTATTATTATTAGTTACAAAAAAATGTTTTTTATTTAAATAAAAAAACTTAAAAAAAAAAATTCTCAGCAGGGAAATCAGAGAGTGAACAGGTAAGACAACTAACCTAATCTGTCCTCAATTATGTAGCTGTTCCCTCCATGGCATATTACTGTGACAGTGTGAAAATGCGGGATAAGTAGGACAAGTTTCTCCCCTTTTTTTCTCAGCAAGTTCAGATGTGGAAGCATCAACATATTTTGTAAGTTCTTACTGATTTTGCTAAATTGTTTATGCAGTATTCAAACACTTTAGTATATGAATGTTCTGAAAATAATAATATTTTGTTTCTGCACAAATTCATTCAAAATCTCTAATTTCATTAAAATATTAAAAAATAACACATTTTGGAAGAATCCTTCATGTGACCCCAAATTCTCAATTATACTTGCTAGATAGTTTCAAAGAAAGTTCATTTTTTAATCTGCCCCAAAACCTAGATTTTTTGATTTTTTTTAAGTCAGCATATTAAAAAACCCCCAGCCTTTTCTCAACTGTAAAATTCCATACCTAGAACTTCAAAAGGATCAAACACATCACTACCTAGAGAAATTTTTACTGCATTTTCTCTACTCCTTAGTCTGTAAAGCAAATACAAACCTAGAACATTTTGTGCAAACACCAACACAGTAAAAAAAAATAAGCTGAAAGGAAAAAAAGTGCAGAAAATTTAAATGTACAAAAATTTTTTAAATTACAAAAATTTAAATGTAATCAGTAGACATTTAATTTTACGTGTCAAATCCACAGCTATCTGAAGGCGTGGAAGTTAGTTGCTACCAAGTCATAATTAGCAAGTCAACCAAACTTCTGTAAGCTGCTCCTGTAAACTTCAAGTAGGCACCTAGAGTTCTTGGGTCTGAAACAATCAAGGCTACCTGGGCAAAGAATACAGTAATTCCTTAGAGCGGGCCAAGGGCTGCAGTTCCCATCTATTCGATATCATTACTTAAGCAGGTTTGATTTACTGCAATTCTTTTAATGGGGAAAGATTTCCTATGACAATAGTAGCCACTGACCTAAAAGCACTGACCTAAAAGCACTCTGGAAGTACCATTTAGAATAAAAGTAATTATCATTTGGAACAAAAGTGCTTTAAAGAACACAAATCTGTCTTCCGTCATTTCCAAATGATAACATCCCCATACATTCTCAAATAAAGATGTTATTACACTTTAAACAAAATGAAGACTTTGATATCCATCAAATTAATGACTCAAAAAAACAGACCACCAAAAATAGACAAAGGACTCCAGGACTGATTGAAACTCCAGAGAGAACAAGTGGAAAGAAATATTTTCCTTTCTATGAACCTAACATAATTATAGTTGTACATTTGAAAAAGGATAATGTATCCATTATTCTAGTTCTAATCTGCATACACTTTTTACAACCAGTATCAAAACAGATCTTTGTAACTACACATCTGGATTAATCTTACAGACTTTTTTTAGCATGATGTTGATCTCTAAGCAAAGCTAAAATTCTGCATACATGGAGTCCAATTCTCCCTTTTCCTTATGGCATCTTCCTAGTTCTCAACAAGTAGCAGCAGCTTGACAGAGTAAGAGGACAAGAGAAATGATCACTTTTAATAGCGTACGTTACTATCATATTGTGTGTGTGACAATTCAGGACAAAAAAAAAAAAAAGAAAATATGACAGCTGCCAGAATACCAGCATTTCAGATGTATATACTAGCATTTTTTCCAACAATGTAAGCCATACTAAGGTATACTTCTAAATTTCTATTTCAAGTCCTGATTTTTGAAAACACAACTCTTAATTCAAAATTAATCATACTTTGTTTAATTTGCAATTGCTCCACTCAAAAACAAGCAAAAACGTTCAGTTTTCATATATCATAGTTAGAAATCACAGTCTCATTCATCTCAAGTGGACAGAAAACTCGGAAAAAACAATTTGTAGACTTTTCCCCTCAACACAATGCATTCAGACCATTCACAGGCAAAACAAGTTCTCTATAGTTAGAATACTAGGAAGTCCCAAATTAACTATTAGCTATTCCTCAAAAGTCATACAGACTTGCCAGGCATCTGGGTTTGACCTGAGCAGTCTGGGAGCAATGGTGTCTGGATAAGAATGAATGCTCCATGCATTTCTGTCCATGCGCAAACCAGACCATCCCACCAGCAAGGCGTCAGCCGGCACCACCAAGGCCACGGCTTTGCTCATGCCGAAAGGAGGTGAATGGACTGGTGGCATCAATATCCCCGTCTTTGTTTGCTGGTGTGGGAGATGGTTCAGATGAAAACTGAACCTGGGTTGGGATACTCTAGAGAGAGCAAGGAACTCTGTCCAGACAGATCTGGAAAGTTTATAGGGTCATGAAAGAAACTGAAAACTAACTGGGGGAGAAGGGGGAAGAGGGAAGCGACACTCAGAAACAATAAGATGAAAAGAATCACCCTAAGCCCAAATACACTTTTATGGCCATATATTTAGGGCTTAAGCAGAACACAGAACTGATTTTTGGCAACTACAGATGGGTTGTCATCCTATTAGGAGAGGACAGTTGCCAGTTTCAAACTTATGATAATTTCCAAGAAGCGCTGGCACTTCAAGAACAGGAACAATTATCAGCATGTATTTGGGCCCAAGAAACAGATTTAAACAAGTCTGTCTGGGAGTGTTTACTAACTCACAACGTTAGGAGGAGAAAAGATAATGAGCTAAACCTCACAGCACAGATCTACCACATGACTTATGAGAGAAGTACAGGTCAAATCTTTTCATTCCACTGCAGTTAGAAAATGCAGCTTAAAAGCTAGAGATAAAATTAGAATGTGGATCTCAATGGGAGGAAAAGAAGAAAACAAAGAGCCTTTTAAGTAACTGATCACAGCATGAACCTCACTTACTGAATTCTCCTGTAGATCAGCATTTTCTTACTTTTGTGTTTATATGGCAAATATTCATCAATGTGGCACTAACAAAATATCACTTTTATCAAAAAAGATAAACCTGATAATGATCAGAAGGCATTTAAAAGAAGCAAAAAAATGTGCATCTTTGGCACCTGTTGAAATAGGGTTTTAAAATTTTTTCTTAAAGGCATTAAGGCTACAGAAATCACTTGGTGATATAATAAAATGGTTTAAAATCTGTCTACAGCCATCTACATTTGTAACTAATTGATCACTGGACTATTACTGAATTTCTATTGTAAGTTCTAGTCACATCCTACACAGGTTTTGGAATTCTACCCTAATTTCATCCAATCTCAAAAGAAAGATTTGAAGTTATTGCAGCAGTATTCTATTCATATACTCTGACTTTTCAATTAAATTTTTTCAAAGATATTTTAAAGTACTGACAGCATGTGCAGAAGTTTAATACAATTTTTTTAAAAGCCTCATGCACAATTCCAGCAATTTTAGCCAACAGCTTACCAGAACATGACCTTTGAAATTAAATACTTACAGAAGAGGGTTTTTAACAAGATTATTCCTTTAACTGCAGAAGAGGCTATAGACTGACCAAATCCTTTTCCCCAACACAGCCCATAGCGGTTCCTGGAGTGAGCTATGACACTGGGAGGAAGAGGGGCATATAATAGTGCAAGGAATGATACTGGCGTGGGAGGAAGGAGCCCCTCACTCTTGAATGAACACAGACCCCCAGAAGAGCAGTTGTGCATGCCCTGACCCAAACAGAAAGAAATTGTCTAAATCAGAGCGCCCTCTTCCTCCCCAGGGAATTCTTCCTCCAAGGTAGAATTCATGAACCAAAGGACAGATACTGGGCTTTCTGAACTGGAAAGACAACTGAAAAGAAGCAGATAGATTTAAGCACTGCATATAAGTATACGTCCTTTTAAGGATCTACCAGAAGTCAGAAGGATGCCTATGGGAGGCAAAGGGCCACCTTATGCCACCAGTGAACACTGAAATGCAACCAATCTGAGTGTTTGTAAGAAACATTTGAGAATGTGTGAACGTGCGTGGTTCAAGCTAAACAAAAAAAGTATGCTACTTTTTAATTTTGTTTCATACATTTCCATGTATAAGAGGAAAAATAACTCCCAGCTTCTGTCAGTGACTTTGCACTGCTGAAGCAGTCAATTCTTGCATTGCCTATCATGGGGTTACAACATTAAAAGTGTACCGCAGCTAAGTGAAAGGTGCTCTAGTAGGATATTTCACATCTTCCATCAAATGTGAGTCGTAATCTTCACAACAGAGATTAAAATGATGTATCAGTACCAAACCTTGTGGTAATTTCCTAAAGACACAAAGCATTTAGTGTATCTAAAACTACAGTAATTATTCCTAAACAGGAAGGTTCAAAAAACAATACCTGTGTACATATTTAGCTACTAGTAAAAATCTGTAGTTTTCTCTGAATCAATAGACTTTTTCAGTTTCTTTGAAACCTGTAAGGTACAAGAAATGCTACCTTTTAAATTTTTACGCTGCATGACACAGAGAAGAGATGGTTGTAAAATAAGTTTCAGCACTGAAAATCAGATATCTTGTACCGGAGACACTATAAACAAAGACAGGAATCAACTAAATGAAATTATTTAATTAATAGCAATTTATTCTACAGCAGTTTAAAATATGGATGAGACAACCAATTATGCAGCTGCTAAACAGAACAACTCATTAAACAATTTAATTGGATTATTAATTTTCTAGTTTTGATGTAATCTGCTTGCATAACATGCAAGTAGTTCTGAGATTTATACTCATGGTAAATTCTCATCTTGTGATTTGGTTTCATTTTACTAAAAATTGTTAGTTTGTTTCTAGCTGCAAATGTTTCATAAACACTTAGCTTACAATTACTTTCAAGTACTAGGAATTGCAAACTGACTATAGCACTCACATAACAAGGAATCATTATGCATGCTGCTTTCAAATACTTGGAAAAAAAATCCATGGAGGTTTGAAATGGGATGTGCCAGTACTGCAATTCTATTATACAGGGACAAGAAAACATAAGACARCCTCTCATTCATGCAGGACAAATAGCTGTGCCAAAAGCACAAATTACACCTAATTACAGGGTATAACTCTGTCATCTTTTTTTTTATAACCTAGCCGTTTACACACTTTGATTTTTGACTTCCATTTAGGTTTATTAACATCAAAGCTTTGTCATCACTTATCTGTTTCTACAGACTTTTTTACCTGAGGCAATAAATAAAAACTTCTTTGCATTTCAGCCTTTCGGATGCAAGCAAGGTTTAGTCTACATTGTTCTTACGATGTTTCATGCTTATTAAACTTTTGTATGTTGTTGTAAAGTTTATTGCCCTTGGCATACCAATCTTAAACGTACTATAATTAAACCTACTCTCATTGAATATAAATGCATTAGCACTGTCCTATGATAAATTTTGTTCTTACTGTTAATGCTATTTTTCATGTAATTACACTGTCTTGAATAAAAGTGTAATGGACAATTTAGTTTAATACATTGTTTAGCTTTTTGTCAAAGATTAAATGGCAATGAATTTTTAATTAAGCTATACAGAGCTTTTCATGTATTTATAGATTACAATAGAAAACATATAGATGACCACCCTTGATGATACACAAAAAGAAAAAATACTGTTAGAAGGTTAAAATAATCTTGACAGTCATGTTGAAGAGATCCCGCTAAAATTCAGACCAGTGAAAGGTGAGTGACAGGCTTCTGATTGAAAGCTATGATCATACTAACACAAATATATTGTTTAAAATTAATCTGAAGATATCAGCTGCTAGAATTCAAATTCCTAGTAGAGCATTAAAAGGATGTTTCAAAATAAAATGTCTCTGGAATCCCGCATATTATTTTCAATTGAGAGAAAGGTATACGAGTTCAACTGGCCAATTTAAATAAGAATCTTCCTGAAAGAAAGCAGATTTCTACAGTTTGGACCAACAAAGTTTTTATCACGGAGAAAAAGTTTCCCTACTTTTCTTCACAGAGAAGGTGAGTTCAAGCAGTGAGGCTATGTACATGTAACCGCTGACGTTACCTTGCCTCAACTTGAATACTTCTGTTCCAGAAAAGTATGGGTGAAGGCAAGATGCAGGTTTTTTAGTCCATTTCCAACTTATTCCCAAATGCAGAAAAAACTATAGCTACACATTTGCTAAACTAGTTCTTTAAAGCCCAACGATAAAAATTGAAAGCTTCCTCACACAATGTTTCATTCTTTCACTACTCTTACATTTATAAAGGTTTCTCTAATACCTACCTTAAATCATTCTTGGTAGAGTTTGAACCCTTTTTTTCTTATCGGAGTCGCCACTGACACTAACAACAGAGTATTTCTTTATCTTTTCCTGCAAGAGCCTTTTACATATGAGAAAACCACACACTTTGCTCAGTCTTCTCTTCTGCTGGCTAAACAACTGAAAATGGTTTCTCCTTCATGCATTTCTGATCACTCTGGAGGCCTTTGCCCAGCCCCACGGGATAAACGCTTTCCTGGAAATACATGCGCCAGCCGAGGCTCTGCTAATGCTGAGCACAGGCAGGGCTGACGGTGCTCGTTTGGCTGGCTACACATCTATCTGCACCTTTTGATACAGTTTAATGCTATCAAATGTAAAAAACCACAAATCCTTTTTTGAAGGACTGCTATGATTTACTCATGACATGTCATACCTTCTCATCTCCACTGAATTTCACCTATTGGTTTCCAGATCATTTTTCCAGTTTTGCAAGATCATTTTGAAAAGTGATATTGTTCTCCAACATGGTCCCTTCCCAGTTTTAGATCATCTGCAGATTGACTCCAGTTACTCTCTACTTTGTCACCCAGTTCACTAGATAAAAAAGAAATGGAAAGTGGAAACAGACTCCAGGCAGGTCTCTAAGGAACCCTACTCAATGTATCTTTGCATTTTGAGAGTGAGTCATCAATAATTACGCAATAGCTATAGCAATTCAACCAAATTTGCACTTACTGTACGTTAGTTTCTCCTAAACCATGTTTCTCTGAGTTACTTACAAAAACGTCACAAAGACAGCCTTATTAAAGCCTTCAGTTAAAAAAAAAATATATGACAGCTATTGTCACTTTTCTGTTCACAGGTTCTACTGTTTTATCACAGAAAGAAATTAAACTAGAAATTAAACTATTTATTCTTTTATTCTTGATAAGCCTGTGCTGGCTACTATTCATCTCTTCATTATCTTGCAGATAAATACAAATAACTTGACAAACTTTGTTTGTTTTTTTGCAAGTCAATATTAAGATGACTGCACCCTCTCTCATGACTCCTCTCCCCCCACTTGACAGCTGGCACAACATTTATCCTTTCCAGTCCTCCAGAACTTAACCTATTCTGCACCATTTCTCAAAGATAATGCTGCTAATTGATGAATTAGTAGGTGATCTGGCTAACTGGAGTAGCAAGTGTTGGCAGCATTGTCCCAGATGAGTAAATATGCTTTCATCATTCCTTTTCATCTTTCCTACCTAAGCACCAACTGGGAAACATCTTAAGAAAGGGAATTTATAACCTCGAACTTATCCAAGGAGCAGTCTATTTGCCTCTGCACCCAGAGTAACACTACTAGCCAGCTGTTTTGTTTTTTTCCTCAAACTAGATTATAGTACAAATGTTTAAATAAAATAATAGCCTAAACAAATTAATAACTTTCTCTTATGAAAGTGAAACAAATACTTACTGATACCCAAATAAAAAAACGTACTGCCTCCATCATTAAGAAAATCCATTCTTTTACCTAGTAAAGACACTGGATTAGTCTGAAACCCTCTGAACTTGGTAAATTGGTTATGTTTTATGTTTCTCACCTGCATCTATATTCTTAAAGGCATTCGCCATTCAAATTTGTTCCAAAAATGTTAAACTGCTGTGGTAAATCCAGTAAGATTATAACTACCTGAATGACTTTTCCCACTTAAATTTCAGCATTAGGACTGTGCAGTTCAAATAATAATGGTATTCTGATACAGATCTGATGTGAGGATATTGAGACCTGGATTTTGCTTGCATTGTAAAGGTCCTAATATACATAGAGACATTCTGCCTCTTCTACCAGAATTTACTGCATTTTTCTAATTTAAAATTGAGACAAAATTTTTCAGTTTAGCTTTAGTCAACAAGTGTATCATTTCAATATTTTGGTATCCTAGGTTGCATTAGGAAGAGCATTGCCAGCAGGTCGAAGGAGGTGATCCTCCCCCTCTACTCAGCCCTGGTGAGGCCACATCTGGAGTGCTGGGTCAGGTGCTGATCTCCCCAGTACAAGAGAGACATGGAGCTACTGGAGCAAGTCCAGCAGAGGGCTACTAAGATGATTAAGGGACTGAAGCATCTCTCTTATGAGGAAAGGCTGAGAGAGCTGGGCCTGTTCAGTCTGGAGGAAAGAAGACTGAGGGGGGATCTTATTAATGTGTATAAATATCCGAAGGGAGGGTATAAAGAGGATGGGGCCAGACTCTTCTCAGTGGTGCCCAGTGACAGGACAAGAGGCAACGGGCACAAACTGAAACACAGGAAGCTCTGTCTGAACACGAGGAAAAGCTTCTTCACTGTGAGGGTGCCAGAGCACTGGAACAGGTTGCCCAGAGAGGTTGTGGAGTCTCCTTCTCCGGAGATATTCAAAACCTGCCTGGACACGATCGTGTGCAACGTGCTCTAGGTGACCCTGCTTGAGCAGGGGGGTTGGACTAGGTGATCTCCAGAGGTCTCTTCCAACCTCAACCATTCTGTGATTCTGTGATTTTAAATATCTAACTAGCATTTTTTTCCTTCAGACAGGCGAATCTAACACCTTTTATAAAGTTTAACTTGCTTGACCTTCTAGCATGTCTCACTTTAACCCCTTTGACCTCATATATAGTCAAGCTTCTGCTCTAGTCTTCCGTTTTTCTGAGTGCTTATATTTTCTCTTATGTCTGGAGTCCTTCCCTGAAAGTTTCTCTTTCTTGTTTGGTATGAAAAATTCCAGTTATTTTCTGCCCTTCCTCCACAATTCAGTACCTGTGCTCTTAATTACTGTTTTCTTTCAATTCACAAAGTTTTTTTTTTTTTTTTTTTTTAAGAACTAAACCAAACCAAAACTCTGATGCCTGTTTTGATTATTTTCCATTCAAACTTATTTCTTCATCTATATACTGTGAGCAGAGCTTCTACAACGTCCTCATAACTGACCAAGATGTAATCCACCAGTAGCATAGTCCTTTGTAGGTACACAATTATTTTGTGAAGAAATGTGACAGCTGTTACACCCAGGAACATACAGGCTTTACCACTACTACTAGCATTTGTTTGCCAGTTTATAAGTGGGGAAAATGATTCTACAATGAATCCTATCAGTATCACATTCCCCAAGAGTCAYTTCCATTCAAACCCTGAGGGTCTAAAGTACACTTTCTAATGTTATGGGTGATGAGCTGAGCTATTACTATGATCAGGAGAACAAAGAATGTATTAAGAGAGAATATATTTAGGAAGCTTGGCTTCCTTACCAAGCAAAATGAAAACTACAAGGGATACAACTGCTCCCTTTAAAAGCACAGGGGTACTAAGGGAAAGTTATCAATGATTAAGAATGAGTATAGCTTAAAAATGTTAATGAGAGGACAAAGAAACTGACTACAAATAAATGTAGCTTAAAAAAACTGATGGTTCCAAACAATATGAAATTCTGGAACAGTCTTCCAATTAAGAGATTAGGAAAATAAAAGCCACAAGCCATAATGGGTTAAAATGGAGGTTAAGTAATTTGTGACTTGACTTATATATGATACAGTTATCCGCTATAGAAATTTTTAGATTTGAAGTCCCAAAGGACCCTACCCAGCTGTATAGTTTTCTAAATATCTACTGAAGATCTTTCTGAACCTACTGAATTGTTTTACTTATTCTACTATTCTCTTTCCCTCTCCCCAGTTTGTGTCTCATGCCTGAATGACAAGTTCACTGTGTAGCCACTAACATCTCTTTCTTTACCTGGTCCAGTAGTATAGTTCTGTTTTCTTGGTTCCTTGCATTGGTATACAGATATTGCAGTTTTCTCTTTTGAAACCAATACAGCATCCTTTCATTAAGGTAACAGACATCCACTCCACAAACAGATGTGCCAGCTAAGGGGGCTATTATCCTTCCCTCCTCTTCCACTGTTCATTACCACTTTATCACGAGTGATATGTGCTAATGCAGTGGATTTTGCCTGAAGCAGGTTTGGAAATGATCACACAGTACCTTTCACGGTACGGCTGTGGGGAGAACAATCCCCAGCTGATGAATGATTAGAGGTGGTTACATTTTCAAACTTAGTACAGAAGATAAAGTCTGCCCACAAAGTAAATATAATTGCTTACTTATTGCTTCTATGTTTTCTTTGCTTCCTGCCATTTGCCTCCTACTCTCATCTATTCCTTTATCCATTGCTATTATATTCTCATTCGTTTGATTTCTTCCTCTGATATATTAAGAGCAGGCAAAGAAATTTCTACATCTTTCTCCCAAACTTTCAACTTATGCCTTCTTTTTAATTTATATTGGTCCTGCTATCCTGGAATCCACAAGCTATTTGCCTCAGGCATTGAGTTGGGACTCACCCATCAACGAATTGTCTTCCTCTGATTGCTTTCCAACAACTGAACAGCCCCAAACTTTCCTCATATCCCCAATCACATCTTGATTTTGTTGCATCTTTACCTTCCTTCTCTAAGATGTGGAAGAATAAAGGAAAGTCACCTGAACGTCTGCTGCTCTATCTTCCATGACTTGCACTAGACTCACTTCATTACTTCAGCAGAAATTTGGCAGTGTCCGTTGTCATGGCAAAGCTTAATGGACAGACTTCCCCCCTACACACACACACGCACACGACAAGGCTTTTTCAGCCAGAGTCCACACATACTATTCTCATTCTGGACAAAACAGCGCGCCCTAATTTTGTGTTTTAGATCCATTCACCTCTATATGTCTCATATTGAACAGCTTCCTGCCCAGGACTTTGAATGTTTTGAGAAGAATTTTCCCAAGTGTTCTGAATAAAAATACTTTTTTTCTCCTATCATTTACAATTGAAAACTACGTATTGTTCTTAACAGGAATAAAATCATGCTTGCTTTGAAATTCCTTTCAAATCAAGAGAGAAATAGCTAGATAATATATACCCTGTTAACTTCCTAATAGCATTTTCTGATGAAGAAGTGGAAGGTTAAAAAAGAAATGGTTAAAAAAGCACCTACAAAACAAGGTTTGTCAATAAAGCCTACAGACAATACAATGTGATAAAACGTAAATAGAGTAAATATCAAAAGATAGCTCAAAGAAACCAAAATCAAAGCACAGTGGTAAGACTAGTCAAATGTTCACTTTAATACAGCCATGCACAAGGTCATATACACAGTGTTCTATGCTGAAAAGCAACGTTTCCAAAAATGATTCCAGGTTTATTATACAAAATAAAATGATGCAGGTTTTATTATACATATTTTGCTGAACACAATAAATTTAAGTTTTTCTGTCAATGGGAATTAAACAAGAAAATCTTGACCAAGAGTACAGATATCATATTGCCTTCACATACAAGTTGATGAAACCACAAATGCTAGAGTTTTATTCTGGAATCCATTCATTCACTAAAAAACAAAAAAACAAACACAGATAAGGTTCAAAGATGAGCTACAAGAATGATTCAATCTTGTAAAACATACCTAGAGCTCAATCATTTCTCCCATCAAAAAAGGTTAACCTATTTTAGTGTAGTTCTTACCTAGAAAAATATTAAAACTTCCTAATTTTGACATGTATAATTTACAGGCATAGCAAGACTAAACAAGAAGAAGCTGCAGAAAGTTTCCAGACTGGGGAGGAAGCATAAATAGAAATAGTAAACAGGTGAGCTGATGCGATTTATAAAAACAATAAAGATGACTTTCTCAGGATCTACAACAGGCAAATTAAAATCTACAAGGGGTCTAAAAATGTCAGCCATCTGGCAATATATACCTTGCCCTGCTCCTTCACACCTTGCAGAAATAATTTAAAACAGATAACCTTGGAAAAGGTCATCACTGGAACAGGCTGAAGTCCTAAAATTCTTATAAATCTAGAAGCCTAATGCCTCCTAGTTGCCCATGAGCAGGAACCTGAAACATCAAGCTTCAAACACATGGGCTGATCCCTGCACATAACATCCATTTCAGATGCATTATGTCACTAGCTATCAGAGCACAGATAGCCTAATAGCTAAAAACATGCAGGTGGGATAACATCAGGCAATTGGCTGAAACCGTGAAATACTTGGGATTATGGCTCTCTCCCTCCCAGGAGGAGGGCATGGCAAACCTTTAGAAGCTTGCATTTTCCCATGTCTGGCAAAGTTGAGTGCTTATATATGTAAAAAAATATAGAAATAACATTAAACTAATTGTCAGGACCTCAGGAACCAAGGGCTTGGGCACAACCTGAAGACAAAATTGCATGTGATCACTTGTGAGAATAAAATGCAACACTAAATCTCAATTTGAAATTAAAATACAAGCATGAACATATAAGCATTTGCCTTTTTTGTGATAAAAATCAGTTTTCTTATTTTCAAGGACTTACAAAGAGATACTGTGTGTGTGTGCACATATACACACAAAAACACAAGCACACTTACACACACACAGAGCTATACACAGGCATCCTGTGAACTGGAAAACAATGGCAGTGGTCTAAAGCTACTTATGAAGTACACAGGATCAAATATTTTCTGTGTTTTTTTTTCTCTATGATGGCTATTGAGAAATATCAGTTTCTCTAACTATCCAGTGAAATACAGTTGTTAAATTGTATTAGAAATAATGTGGCATCAAGAATACAGTGACAGAAAGAGAGAGACTATATTGCTATTATGTCTTTACAATTTGTATTTGGCATAACATCGCTTGAATTTTAAGTGGACTTTAGGTATATTGTTTGGCATACAACAGAAAAGCAAATTGCATAGTTTTTTTCACCCTTTTATTCAAGGAAGGGAGAGGGCAATTTCTTACTCCCAGACAATTTGTGTTTGAGAATATTTCAAGCTTACAACAGAAACATACCTGCAAGCACAAACTAAACTCATAATCTCACAGAAACCATTAATCTAGAGATCTCACTGTAGAGTTCGAGATACATTCTCTTCTCTAAGTAACTGTAGGACCAGAAAACTTATATAAACTGTAACAAAATTTCTATAGCCTTACACCCCAAAGATATCAAATGATAGACTTGCATACCATTTTCATCAAAGATGCATACACTAAAAGTGGCATATATGAAGAAAATATTCTTGAAATAAAATTACTTTTGTTGAGTCATCTGTTTGCAACAGCTGAGATTCTGGAAAACGACAATAATAACGACAGAGTCAATATAGTAAGGAATATAAAAATAGTTAAAGAAACTAAACTATATCTTCTTTCTTTGGCTTCTAACAACAGGAGTGCACCTATTATTATTATATACTCTATTTTGATTGAACTGTTGTCATTGTTGAGAGAGAACTGCTAAAATACAAAATTAATGATGGCAATTACAATTCCAAATGGTGTAAAAAGAGGCAGTAAATCAGACCAAACAATACTAGGGAGAAAAGACAAGTGGAAAAAACAAATGTTAGTGAGGAACAGAGTATGCCAGAATATGAGAAAAGTCCTTCAGAAGTGTCAGGACAGACCCTGAAGGAAATACAAGAGGGAAATTAATTAGAAACCCAAAGTAAAAATAGTAAAAGGTATAAATGAGCAGCGAGATTCTATATAGATAGAAAACGAATGGAGAAATAATGGAGAAACACATGAGCACTGATAGACATTTTTCTGTAAAACTGTTAAACACTAAAAGTCTTAAATGATAAATAAAATTTGAACACAACTGCACAAAATACTGTATGGCACAAGAGGGATACCAGAAAAGAAGAATCTCTAGGTAGTGGGTGATATTTATAGTTAAAGAATGTGACTAAAGATGTAAACATGTCTGAAATTTCAGACCATAACCCTTACCAGTAATGAGAATTCAGTTATGAAAAATACATTCTTCATCTCAAAGAAAACTTTGGCAAAAGATAAGCTCCAAGCTCTCAAGGGAGTTTGAGAGACAAAAATTGTTCTACTCCTCCACAAGCTAGGGCTAATTGTACATTAAGCAATAAAAAAGTTTAACAGCTGAAATCCAATTTAAATAAGCTCAGTGTAAATTTACCAAGGAAGACTGAAGGAACCAATGCACAAACCCCCTAGAAATAAGACAGATTATAGGAGAAGAAAAAGAGAGAGAGAGAGAGAGAGAGAGAGAGAGAGAGAGAGAGAGAGAGAGAGAGAGAGATGTCAAGTGACCTTAAAATCTGAAAGAACTAAGGGAAGGTTCACTAGAGGGCGCTGATAACATAAATTGTTAGGAATGCTTCCAAGGACTGACTTTAACTAAAAATAAATAAATAAATAAAGGCACACCCTTCTCAAACTGGTAAGCAGAAACTACTACAGAGCAGTGATGCAGATCTTAAGACCTGATTGCTTCACAACGAGCTATCATTCCCTTCCTCACTTTTGATCAAAAGACCTAGTGGAAACAAAATAACCATCCCAAGACATATGTGTTTATGAAGAGATTCGGATTTAATTTGGCAGCAATTGAACTGTAACAGCAGCAGCAGCCCCATAGCTTTGACATTCAACAAAATGGTGCAAGCAACAGCCTAACTTTAAATACCACTAGGAAAAGAAAAAAGTAAACCCAGGCAAATGAAATGGAAGAAGAAACTGCACAGAACCATACACAGTCCTCAAGAGATAAGCTTATTTCCCTTCCCTTTACAAATTATGCCATGGAAAGCACAACTGATAATTGGTAAGTGCAAGACTAAGGAGTGTCATTGAAAGGGAAACCTGAGAGCAACATAAAAGCATGTTTCAGGACACAGGGAGACACTAAAACACAAGAGAATGCATGAGCTGCAGCAAATGAATGAATTAATGCATGCTGCAAAAGTCCTAAGAGACTGTTGGGGTCTACTGAAGTTATGGCAGGAAAGTTCATAGACTACAATGATCAGTACGTTCTTTTAGTGGATAAGCTGTTCAAAGGGAGGATTTTTTTTTCCCATTAATATAACTATTCCCCAGCATACTGGTGGCTCCAATCCCTATGACTACTTTTTCTTAATGTAGATGGTGACAATGACTATGGAAATGAACTTAGCAGTTATAAAATGATCCCTCATACAAGTCAATTTTAACATCCAAATATCAATTTTAACATTGGAGAACATTCATTTCTTAAGAAAATGAGACAATTGTTCAGAGGAATTTTATGTAGAAAGACCATTTATCCAACAAGATGAAAACATTACCAACATATGAACATTATACTTATCACAGAAAGCTTAATTTCTAAGCTGCCCTCAGGAATTTATTATCTAACGCCCAGCACAGCCTGACAGAATGAATCACGCAACTCAGCCCCTTGTCCCTTTCCCCAGGGACCCCTCGGGTTTGGGGAGACACCAGATCACGGGCCACATTAATTCTTCCAACAGATCTTCTCTGCCACTGTCCTTCCCAGTAGTTCTCCCCACCACGTGACTGCAAGACAGGGGCCTTCCAAATGGAGACCATATTCAGGCATCAAGCTGTAGGTCTGCAAACCCAGTCATGCATCTTTGGTCATAACAGGCCTACTTCAGGTCATAACAGAAGTGACTCACATACAGTTTTCAGGTAACTCCACGAGAGGCATAAGAATGAAAATGCTTTACATAAGAGGCATAAGATGAAATGCTTTACAATATCAAGACAATTTTTCAAAATAGGATTAGAATTTATATTTCCTTATTTATATGAAATATAAATAAGAAAGAAATTATCATTTTGCTTCACCAACAATTGCATGTGTATTAGCAAGGTGACAACAACTTACTTGATAAAGCTTATTGTTCAGGTTTGATTAACTTGACCTGAACAAAGGAATATCTGAACTGTGTTGTACAGTAGGTAACTGATCCTTTCTTGAAGGTCTTGAAGTCTTTAATCAAATCTAAGAGTTATTTGAGCTTTTATGTTAAAATCACGGTAGAAAGTAAGCATAATACTTATGCTCTTAGAAACTACCAGGATTCTCACAGTTTAGAGCCTAACTAAAATCCACTACCTGCTCTTTAAAAAAAAAAAAAAAAACATGCTGGCTATTGCCTTTCAACATTTATGGCTAGAGCCAAAATTGGCAACTGCAGCATAAAATTTACAAATGGACAAAGGATCCTTTAACTCAATACAAGAGAAAATATTTTTCAACACAGCATATAATATGCCACAACTCCAGGGCAGCTGTTTCCTCATTTGCTGAATGCAGTTAAAGAAAATTTAGATTTCCCCCTAACATATCTTTTGGTGAAGTTTCTCAACAGGACCAAATTGTCATGCTGTTGTGACAAATGTGCTACTAATACTGTGCTAATTGCCAGTCAGTTTAAATGTAGCTTCTGCATTTCTTGACTAGACTGCAATTTTGCAATCATAGTGTAGAACAACCTCAAGATACTCATCATCATCTCTAAACAGTGTAAAGAGTGCAAGAAGTGACCTCGACTTACAATGGCAATTTGCAGTATTTCTCACTCTAAAAAACCTCCCAAAGATAAGATGAAATGACTAAGCACATCATTAAGCTCAACTGACTTCTCTGGAACAAGCAAATATTCACAAATGGGAAATATCTGCTCTTGCATATTCTGCAATCAGTTGCGCTGGATTTCTAAGAGACTTCTGTAGCCACAATTCCATTAATTACTAGAAATATGATTCATTATGAAGGGTAACATACTGGTACAAAGAAGCTTTTAATATAATTTTACCCTGCAGCTTAGCGTACTGAGATACTTTGCATTGTACTTAATTGCAAATATGGAATTTGGATAAAAAGTTAGTCTCTTTCTAGCTTTGACTTACACATGAAACATTAAAAAAGGATACCTGTCTTAGAAATCAACTGCTTTGTCAAGACATTGAAAGAAGCATCAGGACAGAAATCTGCCTTCACTCTTTTCCTTTGAATCAAAAAGTAAACTACCAAAAGATTATTATTTTTTTTTTGAAGAGGATTTGTAACACTTGCTATTCCTCTTTTCACTTGAAAGCTTGGGTAACTAAACGAGCCTTGCTATCTGTTCAGGCATCAGCAACTTTAATTGAGAACAAAAACAAGCAGGGGGAAAGGCTGATGGAAGCGCGAATATCTTTCATAAAATGAACGACTAAATATGCTTGAACTCTTCAGTCTGGAAAAGAAACAACTGGAAGAGGATGTGACAGAAGTACATAAATTCAAAAGTGGCAAGGACAGGTTGTCAGAGACTGCAGTGGAAGAAATGGTGTGCAGGCAAGGCATGGGAAACATCATACGCAACAAGCAGTCAGGAGACAGTTCCTGACATAACAAGGAGTTAAGCTGTTAAATTCTTCACCATTGTATGCTGTAGACACTATGAGGTTTTTGCATCCAAGTGAAATCTGAAGATGTTCACAGAAGAGAAAACAACTGAAAGTCAACAAACTCTGAGCCAAAGGTGGTTTCTTCTTAAGTCACCAAACCACAAGTGGCCAGAGTACTAGGAAAAGTATCATATACACTTGCCCTATTTCTCTGTTTTTTCTTGTCTGAACCTGTATGGCTATTCTCATGTTCTTATGAAAAATGGATCACATCGCAACTGTGAAATCAGAAATAAGCAGGAGTTAGTAGAATACAAAAAAACCCCACCTTTATATACTGTAACTATATGATTCACTTTCTTAAAATCATCACTAATCACAATTATTTAATAATCACAGAGAATTTCAGGTGATAGATTTTTGCTTATGCAAACAATAACAATATTGTTGTTGATACCAATCTGTCTTAGTTTTTACTCCAAGTTCAAGAAAAGGCTGCTACAGTCTAATATAACTATCATCAGTGGTTAAGATATTAAGGGTTAAGGGTTTCCTCAAGAAGATCTATTGTATAGTACCAGATTACAATTAATAAATGCATCTGAGGAGATTATGGAGGAAGTAGCACTGTCTCCACAAGTTAAGAACAGTTCAGACAGCAACAAGTTTTCACTAACAGTCTAGATAAAGTTTCTATATTAAAAGAAAGATTAAACATAACATGATTTTCTGCAACACGTTAAGGTAGGGCTCCTGTGTTTTTGACATCTCAAAGTTACTTACTGAGATCTTAAATGATTTTTTTCATCTCTCCATTTATGCTTGCACTTTTGCAAGTCTAGAATTGCCTCAAAAGAATTCTTTTTGCCTATACATATTTTCTGTTAAGATTTTGTTTTCATGTCTGTATTCATAATTTTACTCTTTCTAAATCTATCTTTGAAATAGCTAAACATTTAAGGTGAAATAACGACTATCTGTAGATTCCATAATTTTAAATGTTACTACTCCTCATCAAGACAGATAAGTAGCAAAAAACAAAACCCACAGACCCAGATACAGACCAACAAAACTTTTATATTCTGAACCTTGAAGGGCATTCTAACCTGAGCACTGCCAAATGGAAACACTGTCTAATTGCAACAGCAGTAGCCCAAACTATTCCTGTTTTTTCCCAGCATCTGCTCTTTTTCTTATAGAAAATACAATGTTAAAGAATATTTAGATTAAAATGTCAAGCAGTTCAAAGTTAAATGCCCCAAATTCAACATATTGTTAACAGTCAAAATTCCATGGTTTGGAATTCCTCCATTATAACACTTTAGCTTTATACTCTTATTACACTTACCATCCTCTGCAGAATAGAGAAGATACTCATTGAATCAGACCTCATTTTATCCTTATTGTGCAATACATGGCTTTAAGTCCATTTTGAACATATAATTATTACTTTTCTCACAAACTTTTCTTTGACATGCAATTCCTCCTGCACTAAGAATGTTTCACAGATTTTAATTCATATGCTCAGAACTCTGTGGATAAAATGGCATTGTCATTATTTTAAGTTAGCAAGAAACATTGATTTTTACAATTGCAAACTTATTTTGGGTGCTCCATTTCAGACACCGATTCTTCAGAGAAGTTAGCATTTTATAGTTCCGCCCAAGCTGGAAGAACAATTCTGGTTAATTTATATTGCATCTTAAGTTTTCAGCATATATGCAAGCTAGACGTCAGATATTTCACCCTGGACATCCAGAAGATGATGTGTTTATAAGTGGCCACCTGTGAGAAATTTAATTGTTTCTTTACCATTAAATTCAATACCTAAAGCTAATAGAGGGTAAGAATCTGACTCTGAAGACTGTCATTGAAGTAAAATAACTATAAGATCTTTCTCCTACTGTTCTTGCTAACATCTCTTTCATTTTCTAGACATCTTTCAAGTCTTGCAATACATGCATATAATACAGACAAGGGCTTCTTTGCACCTGTAAGAAGATTCCTGAACAGTCTCTTTCCTCATTCCTTGATCGTCCGTTTTACACAGGTAGAGTAATATAACAAAAAGAAAGCATGCAAAGACTTACAATAAGATACCCACAAGAAATGAAGTTGCACAAAGTCTCACTTCTGGCATTTCCTAAGAGACACTATTCATTGAATCACAGAATAGCCGACATTGGAAGGGACCTCTGGAGATCATCTAGTCCAACACATCCGCTCAAAGCAGGTTCAGCTCAAACAGGTTGCCCAGAACCTTGTGCAGTCAGGGTTTGAATGTCTCCAAGGAAGGAGACTCCACAACCTCTCTGGGCAACCTGTTCCAGTATTTGATCACCCTCACAGTATGAAAGTTTCTTCCTAAGTTCAAATGGAATTCCTTGCATTTCAGTTTGTGCCCACTGCCTCTTGTCCTGTCACTGGGCACCACTAAGAGTCTTGCACTGTCTTTACTCCCTCCACCAGGTATTTACACAGTGATGAAATCCCCCCTGAGCCTTCTCTTCTCCAGGCTAAAAAGTCCCAGCTCTCTCAGCCTCTCCTTGAATGTCAGATGCTCCTGTCCCTTAATCATCATGGCCCTCTGCTGGCTCGCTCCAGTATGTCCATGTCTCTCTTGTATTGGAGAGCCCAGAACTGGACACAACACTCCAGGTGTGACCTCACCAGGACTGAACAGAGGGGAAGGATCACCTCCCTTGACCTGCTGGCAATGCTCTGCCTAATGCAGCCCAGGATACCATTGGCCTTTGCTGCAAGGGCACACTGCTGCCTCATGTTCAACTTGTCCACCAGCACACCCAGGTCTTTTTCTGCAGAGATACTTTCCAGCAGGTCAGCCCCCAGCCTGTACTGGTACATGAGGTTACTTCTTCCCAGGTGCAGGACTTGGCACTTTCCTTTGCTGCACTTCATGAGGTTCCTGCTGGCCCATTTCTCCAGCCTGTCGAGATCCCTCTGAATGGCAGCACAACCTAGGTGGTCTGTCAACCACTTCTCCCAATTCTGTGTCATCTGCAAACTTGCTGAGGGTGTGTTCTGTCATGTCATCCAGGTCACTAATGAAGATGTTAAGCACTACTGGCCCCAGTATCGACCTCTGGGGTAACTCCACTAGTGACTGGCCTCCACTGGGCTTTGTGCCACTGATCACAACCCTCAGAGCCCAGCGGTTCAGCCAGTTTTCCATCCACCTCACTGACCACTTATCTAGCCTGTATTTCACCAGTTTGTTTAAGAGGCTATTACAGGGACCTTACTAAAGTCAAGATAAGCAACATTCTCTACTCTCCCCTCATGTACCAAGGGAGTCAACTCACTGTGGAAGGCTGAGGCTGATTAAGCACTATTTTTCCTTCATAAATCCATGCTGACTACTCCCAATCACATTCTTGTCCTTTATATGTTTTGAAAGAATTTCCAGGAGGATTTGCTCTATCACCTTCCTAGGGATTGAGGTGAAGCTGACTGGCCCATAGTTCCGCAAATCTTCTTATCCTTCTTAAAGACAGGAGTGACATCTGCTTTCTTCCAGTCCTGAGGAACCTCCTCCGATTACCGCAGCCTTTCAAAGAATATGAAGGGTGGCCTCGCAATGACACTGGCCAGCTCCCTCAGCCACATTTTCCTTGTTCAGCCTTGTATTACTAATGCAGTAGCAGAAGATTTTCTTGTTGCCCTTTATGTCCCTTGCAAGCTTCCGCTCCAGTTTTCCTACCAGCAGCCATACAAGCCAGGGCAATGTTTCTAAATTCCTACTTTGTAGCTTGTCCTTGCTTCTACCGTGTATATACATTTATTTATTTTTTGCACTGGAGCTCCATCTTGAGCTCCCTGCTTAGCCAAGATAGTCTCCTGATATGTCCATTTATTTTCCTGAGTACTGGGATGAACTGCTTGGAGGATGTTGTCCTTACAGACCTGATGCCTTTCCTAAGCTCTTCTTTGCCTCCAGAGCTGCATCCCAGGGGTTCTCTACCAGTTCCTGGAATAACAATATTGATTCCTCCTACAGGCACTTCTTGTCCATCAGTGCTGGAAGCAGTAAGAACGCAAGGTGGGAGATCGTCTGTGCACCTGGCACAGAGGATCTGAAAATGGTGGCATCTAGCAATTACATAGGAAGGCCTGCATAGCTTTTGCAGCTGCATGCCCAGTGTACATGGAATCTTCAYGCAACTAGCTACCAGAGTATAAAAAGTACCTATTAAGCCTGTGCAAAGTACAATTTTCAGAGGCCTGTAACTTAGTCAAACAGAGGTATGCTATTACAACTCCAGCAAAAGGGGCATCCTTTTAGATTTGCTGCCAAAGTTTGAGTCTCTGCCTCAAAGCACGGAAGTACTAGAGAGTTTATAGTACAAACTTCATCCTGGTCACACGAAGAAAGGACAAAACTCTGTGAAGGTAGTGTCTACTGGTATTTATTTTGAAAAATAGCTGAATTCTTTTTACTGAATTTCCCTCACCTCCTGAAACATCAGCCTGAGGCAAGTTTCCTACCATGGAAGTTTTCTCAGTGTTCACAGCCTCAAGTATATGCAACACAGTGACAGGTATAAATGATGTCCACCTTGGATTCAGCTTCTAAATTACAGTCACATTACARCTTCTAAAATTATGAACTTCTAAATTATAACTAAAAACTCCTTCTACACAAAATACTGATTACTAGGAATTTGTAAGCCTTTCCTAAGGAAAAAAAAATTCTATACTATGGTAATATAAATCCAAGATTCTTTATCTGTGCTAAAGCTAGTGAACACAAACTAGAACATCATGGAATGAGTCCTGGTAATGAGCAAAAGAACTAGGTGAAGGGAATTTTGCTCTGGTACAATTTCAGCTTTAATACCTTTAATCCCCAGCTTGTGTGAAAGAGACAAACACATCCAAGTATACAGATTAAGAACTGGCTGCAGGTAAGAACACACATAAATATTCCCTCTCACCAAAACATTCCAGAGAAACAAAATACTACAGTATTTCATAGTATTTTATTTACTATAGTATTTTATAATGTTATAGCATTCAATAGTATTCTGTATGGTTCAGGAGAGAGGGGCTTCCTAGGTTCCATGCTGCATACTGTGCATGTAGAGAGTCAGCAGACATTCACATGTGTACCTAAAGTTGGAGTACTGTCTCTTCAGGCTAGCATTATCAGGTGCTGAGACTGAGGTACATTAACAGACTTCTAGAGATATGACAAAACTGTCCCAGGCTATCATCACCCACTCCAGCCCAGAACAGAGCATCTCAGTCAGAAAAGTTTCAGCTTAGAAGCTAAATGGTACTACAGGTGGGACATTCCTATCAGCTAGATGATGACCTTCCATCTTGAGGACACTAGTCAAAGGAAAGACATCCTAGCCTGTAACAGAAGGCAGGATGAGTAAGATGGTTAGCAAGAATATACATTATTTGATTTGAGGACCAGAGGGTACTTTGCCTGACAGATGCACTTTTGACAGACTTCAAAATGCTGGAAGCAGCCAGGTCCCACATGGGTAACAATGACATAAGGAAGGATAGAAAAGAAATCCTAGAGGAAAAATTTAAGCCATAATTCAGGTGGCAAAATCTCAAGGCTTCCATGATGCAACCTTCTGAAATTCTCAGAGTATTACTGGCAGGACAAGGCAAGGTTTGAATGAAAAATTTAAAAATGGGTTTTAGGAAAAGGAACTGGGGAAACATTTAGAACATCACCCATATAGGATGGATGCATTCCATCTAAACTTAACATGCAGCTGGCACTTGAAATTTAAAAGATTAGAGAACAGTTCTTGAACCAAAATAATACGGAAAAACCAAGAGAAGCTTAAGAGCCCACAATTCAGAATAATACTCCCTTTCTGGATATAGTCAAAAAGAGTTCCGTATCTGGGTCAAAAAGGCAGTAAAATTCAGATATGAAACAGTAAAGAACAGATTCAAAAGTTAAGTGGAATAAATAAAAATAGCCATTCAGACCAGGATCAAATGCATGAACTTCTACATAAATATCAGAAGTCTAAAAAATCTAATGGGTGAACCAGAATACATGACTACATGAGGCTATACTAGGCATCCTAGAAACTCATCATAAGGAAGGCCATTAGTGAGACACTGCAGTGCCAGTGTGCAAATGAAGCCATTTGCTGGCAAAGCGGTRACACTTTTTACAACACTTCGAATCAAATAAGGAAAGTAACCTAATTTTATTAATATGTTCCACAATCTCCACAGACTCAAATTCCATGTATAAGCAGGAACGGTATAATTAAGAGCTGTACTATAAACCATCTGGACAAGAGTTAAGAGTATGCATGAAACACTAGGGAAAACTGCAGATGTTATGAGAGCAGAAGGGACTGCACAGGAGTAACTCTCACTGTTAGATATGTAAACATGACAAAGCAAATCTCACACTGTATTTTAGACACTACAAATGACCCCTTTTGCAAGCTGGCATAAAGAGGAGAAACAACTTTTGATGTAGGAGCAAACTGTTCACAAAACCAGTTATATTTTAAATCACAGAGCCACTAACAGCAATATATTCATGTTAAACATCTTTCCATTCTAATGCATCTAATGTCTAATCCATTCTAATAAAGTTCACAAAGGGAAACCACATGAAAATGAAGAAGCTTGTTAAAAGGAGCAGCTAGAAGTGTAAAATGCTTGCAGGTGACAGGGATTATTTGCAAACTGGCTAGAAGCCCAGAGTAAACACACACACACACACACCATTTATTAAACAAACAAACAAACAAACCCAACCAGAAAACCCAGCCTGATTAAACACCAGACTGGAGAAAGCCATTTTAGGTTTAAAAAAATTAATAATTATAAAAAAGGCATCTTTCAAAAAGTAGATATTGCTCCTGAACACTAAAAATGGTGGTGAAAATCGCAGGGAAAACGTATGAACTACAGCAAGTTAACTAGAAATCATAAAAAAGCAGAGCAAAAATAAGTTTTAAAAACAACTTTCTAACAGTATTAAAAACTGAAATTAAAACCTGTTTCAAGAACATCAGAAGCATGAAGATGTAGGAGAATCAGTAGGGTCAATATGTGAGTGAGACATGAAGGAAGAGCTCAAAAAAAAGAGTACCATAAAAGCTAAATCAATTTGTTGCCCTGGCTATCATAGAGTTTAGGGAGGTTTCCACAACAGAGTCTTTCTTTAGAGAGTACGAAACAGAGAAAGTATTCCAAACACAATCACCAGCAGAAGATATTCTAGAAAAAGCCTGTAACGAAGTCATTAGGGTCAAACAGTATTTACCCACGATTTACAGAGGAAGTCAAATATGACACTGTTGATCAAACAAGTGTGCTGTGAAATTTATTCCTTAAAACTACTCCATAAGATAGCAGTTAAAGGTGTCAAATATATCATTTAACTGCAAAATTAGTTTGCTGGGAGCAGTCAAGGAACATTGGTACAGATAAGTCAGACCTGTACCGGCAAACTGGTTGAAACTATAACAAAAACAGGAGGAGTAGGCATACGGATAAATATATGGGAAGAATCTCTTTTGCAGAGGAAAATTATTACTACTAGAATTAGCTAAAGGAGTAATAAGGAGGTGCATAAGTGTGATTTTACTGACATAATAAATTTGAGTTTTCCAAAACTTTGGGCAAGCTACTACAGAAATTGTGCTATCATAGGACAAGAGAGAAGGTCCTCATATAACTAAATAGCTTGTTAAAACAAAGCAAAACAAGAGTAGAAATAAACAGTTTTCCATATGAGAGATTTCATGTAAATGCAAAAGAAAGCGTATAGGAAAAAAGAAGATACAAATGATAAATGTTGTTACCAGTCAGGTAAAAAGAACCGGAATTGTTATAAACAGCTCTCCAAAAATATCACCTCAATTCCCAGTAGTGATCAAAAAAAACAAATCTAAGGCTAGGAATCATCAGGAAATAACTGAAGAGTAAGACAAAGAAAATCACTATGCCACTAGTGTATCCACATCTTTGAATACTGTAAACAATTCCAATCATTATTCTTCCACATCTTAAAAATGTGAAAGCAGAGCCATAAGAGATATAGAGAAGGCTGATTATAGGTATGTGCTGGCTTCTAGATGCAGAAGAAATAAACCAGGTAGAGCAATGCGAAAAAAAAAGTTAAGCTAACTACATTTAATCTTCCTAGCCCTCTATCTATGATCAGAAGAACTGCTAAAATTTTAAAAGATGCAGCCTAGAAATGAGAAAATTAATTTCCATTATTTACCAAAAGCAGTTCAATTGGAAATGCCAAAAAAGAAATCATTAGATTGGATGTATCTCCCTGTTTAGCGATACAGCAAAGTAGACTGGACTCATTTGCTCAGAGGTGAGATTCTAGTTGAATTACACAGAGTAGAAAGCCAGGTTACTCTACGCAGAGAAAATGAACATAGTTAGCAGTGTATCCACAAGGTCTGTGTGAGGCAGAAAGGAACAAAACCACAGTTTTCACTTTATTCTGACGTATTACAGCTTTCTAAAATTTATAGACAAATATTTTCATTTCTTGATTCCAACTCAGGAGTTTTGCTAAGCTATTTTCCAAAATGGCAGTATCTGGCATATACCATGAGTTACACTGTGTCAAATATGTAGGCATCTTCACCTACAGAAAAACAGTAAAACATGCATTTTCCAATCTACAAGCAGGTGTGTTTGCTACACAGTAACACATGACAGGCTCTAAATACAGTTTGGAACTTGCTAGCCAGGATAATTTTTTTTCCC
Source organism: Apteryx rowi (assembly GCF_003343035.1). NCBI lineage: Eukaryota > Metazoa > Chordata > Aves > Apterygiformes > Apterygidae > Apteryx > Apteryx rowi. The sequence continues at coordinate 691,676 of NW_020450263.1, read as the reverse complement.
ACGAGAATGTGTTTTTTATATAGATAACTTGAAAAAGTATTTTGAATACTGATATTTATTAAAGATATACAATATAAAGCACAGTTCTAATGAAAATAGTGTAATTAAGCAGCCAAGCAACTCATCTGAAAAAAACAAAAAGTGTGTTTGCACACTTCAGCTGAAAGTGCCTTTTCCATTTTCTAACGCTTATGTATAAATAAAGCTGAAAAAAAGTTCTTGCAGCTGGTATGTTGATACCTTTATTGCTACACAGCAGGGTACTACTCTCTTGCAAAGGTAGACTTCCAGTAAATAGCTGTCAACAAGTCTATGCATGACTGAAGTCAAATTACAAATAGTAAAGGAACAGGTTTTTGAACTCAGTGCCAGCAAAATATCATGCAACTAATCCATGAAAGAATTACAGACCTCAAGACTGCTGTTATTTTATTATCCATACCATTTACTTTTTAGTCTGCTCCAAAGTTTTGTTTGAACTTCCTAGTCAATGGTACTCACCATTGATACTTTACCATTAATAAACTCTCTACATATATGCACTAGGAAAGATTTTTGTTTTGAAATTATAAACGGATTGTAGTACAATCACATCTGCAATAAACATAACCTAGAAATGCTACTAGAAAAATGAAATAAGCCTTTACTAGCAAGCAACTTGGTTAAGTCCTCTGAAATCTCTACATCTAATTTGCACAGTCACTCATCAATCATCAGCTGCAGATCTCTTTTGTCAATGAGGTAAAACAAACAATTGGAATGGCTAAAAGTCCTAAAAAAACAAAGTCAAAACCAAAATCCTTCCCCAAACCCCACAGCACAACAGAAGCACAACCCCAATTTTATATTCAATGATCTGCATAAGAAAAGGCCTTACTGCATTCCCAAGCACACACAATTAAGTCAGCAAGTGTTTCTCCAATATTCTTCAGATAAGCCAGAATTTCTACCATTATCACCTGCTCAAAGAACAATTGTTGGGCCCGTAAAAAGACACCACTATATGCAGTTCAGCATAAAATGACACCAAATTCCTGAATACTCAAACAGTACCAATGCTTCTTCCTGCCCTTTTGAATTATGAAATTATCAATTGTTTCAGTAATTCTGGCCATCTTTCTGTCATACTACTTTCAGGAACTGATCTTCCTCATAATTAAACTGAAAACACTTCTATATTAATCTTTATTTAATGTACTAATAGCACAAGAAAACAAGTCATGAATCATTTCACAGATTCCAAATAAATCCATTAATGGTTGTTAGGAGAGTGAAGTAGAATAACTGACTGTAAACACAAATGTAACTTTTTTTTTTAAACACACACAAACCTGGTAAGAATCACTGTACTTTCCTAAAGAATTTCATAGGTGATGTCTGACAAGCCTGCAATTATTTGTGACTTTATGTCAAAAAAATAGCAAATAGAATTAGGCTGTTTGGTCAAAAACCCAATCAAATGATTAAGAGAAAAGCTGGATCAAGAGGAAGTAGTGCTCAGTTAATCCCCGATAAGCACTATGTTACACTCACAAATTTCATGTTCCATACATTCAAATATGGATTCCAAATAAGGAACAATCACAGGCAAAAGATTCAAAGAAAGTATGACGTGGAAGATTAATGATCAGTAATGAAGACTATGTGAATGGCCTGTGAATGGCCATACATAACACAGGATTAACGTGTCAGAGAACAGTATCTTCCCCTGCAACTGCTACATGCCATCACATCACATAACAATGCTAATATAATGTTAGTAATCACCTGACCGTATCCTTTTTGAGATGCAGGTATCAAGTACAGACACATACAGAGTAATTCAGAAAAAGCAAGAACTTTTAGTTTATCATTTAAATTAAAATGTGCATGACATAATAGAAACTCATAAATTTCTTTAAAAGTATGACAATACTTATGAGGTTGACAAAAGAAGATTGGAAAACGTGGCAATTTACTTCATTTATACATAGAAATTAAAAGCATACTACAAACGAAGCAGCCTTCAAATGGTCAGTAAATAGTACAGGATGGGAAAGAGATCTCCAAATAAATACTCCAGGCTTTGTCACACCCAGTAATATTCAATGCACATAATTATCTTATACCCCAAAGCACCTCGTTCTGACAAGTAGCACAGAACTTGCTTCACTGGTGAAACCCCAGTGAGCAGGACAGCTGCTACCACACAGTGTTAGCCATTACTAAGTTGGGTCATGGTTTTGTTTTCTCTTTGATTAGCAGAAAGTATGGAAAGAAAAGCAATTAGCTGGGCTGAGCAACAGCCAGAGCAATTTACTGTTAATTATAAAGTACCAATTCTTATGGTCTCTACTTGGTCTTTAGATAAAATAGTCACTTTGGTTATAATCTGAATAGCATTTGAAAGCATTATTTAAATAAAGTTTAGCCCAACTTCTTCACTGTATTTTTGCTGTCTGGCATCTCTAACCTTACAGGTCACACATCAATTAAGCAACCACTTATTAAATCCATTTTTCTTAAAGTAATCTTCAATTAAGTTTTTCTAAGCTATTTTTTTTGCCACTTCAAAAGATTCAACACTAGAGACAGCTTTCGGATGCCACTCCCACATTAGTTACTAATATCCATTTTTTACAGTGATTTCGAAGTTCAGAAAGGAACTTCGTAAGTATAATTATGAATTTGGAGGAACACCAAACTAAAAAAAGCTAGGTACAGTTTGTCATGCTTAAAATATCTGTTGTGGTTCAAGTTTTTCTCAGATATATATGTTATCAACTTCCTTCAATTCAAACTTAAATGGAGCATGCTAACCAAGACACAGGTATTTGATATTCCAGTTAAAGGGCTTTATTCACCCTTGTGAGGATCTGTTTTGGGAACAAAACTGAACTCAAAAGCCTATCTAACTATAAATTAAGATCAACCTGACTGTTACCAGTAGTCCAATAACTAATTAGTTTCTTTTCTAATCTATGGAGAGCTTCAGCTAAGAACTGGTCACAAAATGACTAAATAACATTTTCCAACAAAAAAGGATCATACTTTTTAGTTGAATGCATGTGACTGTTACCAGCATGCAGAATCTATGGCTTATGGCACCAGACAAGACGATTCCCATTTTAAGGCCTACATTTAATATACCGAATAAGAATACAACTTTCATGACTATATTTACAACTATATGACTATCAACTATATTTAAGGGTTTCCTCTAAAGGAAGCCCATGTATCAATGAAACAAATCTAGATTTATGATTTTTTTAAAATAAATGTAATTTATGAATACAAAAATCTAGACATATTTTACATCATACTCTCTTGCACACATACTCTAAGAGGAAATATTTAATTCTTATAAAAAGCAGCAATTCCAATCACAAAATAAAATTTCAAATGGTTTTAAAATAAGCTATTTTAAACAAGCTTTTTAGAACCACTGGTGTACTTCATTAGAGAAAAGAATAACTTATAAATCCAGGCTTGAGTTCAATTAAGTGTTAAGTCAAATGCAGCTTACAAAGGAACTAAACAAGAAATAATCTTTCTGCATCCTACTCATGAAATAAAACCAGTTTAACATTTTAATTACCAAAATCCCTTAAAGAAAGCTTTAAAATTTGGTATTAGGCAATGCAAATTTTACAATTTTTTCATTAATTATTCTAAACTTGTTAATTACCCCCATAGCTAATGTTATGTCTAAATATTAATCTCTTAAAACAAAATGGCTTCAAGCTAGTCATTAAAGCTTCTACTAAGGAAAGTTCAAGTCATCTTTCATATAGCAGCTAAAAAACCCCAATGCATTACAGAAGGCAACTTAACAGAAAGTGTGTAATTCCTTTTAATATCAACACAATTAAAATAACTCTTAAGAAAGGAAGTTCCTTTCCAATTAATATTTTCTGTGTATGAGCTTACATACTACTTAGATACACAATCTCATTATACTTTCTATTATAAAAGTAGTATGAAATTTATGGTTTTGCACACTATTGGACCTGTAAATCACAGTGCTACAACTTGGTTGGTGCAGCAATATTTGTAAAATTTAGTAACAAGAATTATTAAAAAGCTAATTGCTTTGGTTACAACATGGAAAACTCTGAGTGCATATTTTGGCTGTTTAAAAAAATATTAAGCTATGCTATTTTCTATAGAAGTAAAACTACTTCATTATCTCTAACTTATTTATCATAATTATTTTTAAAATTCAGAACAGGATACTACTCTTCACTCTTCCTCAAATAAATGCTTGTTTTAAATCAAAATGCATAGAGAAAGAGAAACTGGAAATTCAAAGTGGAAGGAAGGAGACTGAGGCTGCATCTCACAGGTAGGCAGCATAAGAGAGAACTAGAAGACAGAACTGGAAAATTCCTACATGGGAAGCAAGAACGCTATGTCAGAAGTTCCAGTGGGTCATTTTCCCACTTTACACTACATAAGAGCACAAACATAAGATTCAGATACTTATTTTCTTATCTTTATTTTGATATAGAATGGATAGATAGCAGAGCTGAGAAAGGGGGGAGGAAAAGCTCTCAGTGTTACTTTCTTTTTTATTTAAACTCTACTGCCTTTGGTTTAGCTTTATATTAATTTTTCTTTAGATACACAACGCTAGTAATGTTTGGGAAGACCCAGTAAAAGCTAATAGAAAGCTGTAGTTTAAAAGCAGGTACAGAACAGTTCAACTACAACACACACACACAAAAAAATCCACAATCAGATCCAAAGGAACTTGCAAAACCACTGTATGCCTTCCAAACACGTCTGCACAATAATCTGTCTAGCACAAGGCACGTTTTATACCATTTCATGTTAGTATTGCTGAATCAGGTCTATTTGTTCTAAAAAATGCATTTGTCACATTAAGTGATTACAGCTCCCCATATTTAGCAGAGATGAGCTCAGTGTCAGTTCTCCTAAATATACAAAATAAGAACAGGGTTAGACAAGGGCTCTAACAGCAATAGAGAATCTTACCAAGAAACACAGTGTTTAAAGTTAGTCAAAATACTATATTTAAAAGAAGTCTCTCCAATGTTATGGTGAGCAGTTCTAACCATCACCAGGGTATAAATTGGCAGCAGCTGTGAACAGCTATTTAGGTCCCAGGCTTAAATAGCTTTGTTACAGCAGCATGGAGAATGTTAAATGACAGCATGAAATTAAACACAAGTTTTTGAACCTTTGCTCCTTTTTGAGCAAGGTGGTAGGGATGGAGAAGGAGGAGAGACTTCAATGCACTGTGTTGCTAATGCTAGAACAGAAAAATGCCATCTTTTCCATATACTTTCCACTGTCCAATGATTATAGTGCTTCGCATCCACAACTAGAGACAATATTATGCCAGCATTTTGAGAGCAGGAAGATTTTATAAGGAGGCAGGAAAAATTAAAGTTAAATCAAACAGCTTAACTTAACAAACTTAGTTTGTAATAGTACATCTTTGACTAAGGATTAATTTTTATCAATGTTTCAGAAAAACAAGCTATTTTAAAATAGATTTTGGCCATTAGGCTCTTAAAAAGTGAATTTAACACTCATACTAGAATGTAAGTCATTTTATATTCGCAAGGCACAAGGTCTCAAAGTGCAGGTCACGGTTACCTTGAGCATTATTAATAATCTTTTAGATTAATGTCAACATGACTTGACATTAAATATTTATCTGAAGCTTCTTGTTACAAAACAGCTTTTCATTAACAATGAAAAGCAATCATAGCTGTTAGTATGACAAGTTGATATTAAAAGCTGTAATATTACAAACATTTATACCTTTGGTAAATGTTTTCATAACATTTCTTTTTTGTAAGTGGGTTGCACACAAACACACACACAAAGCTACTTTCTAGACATTCAGGCTTGCTCCGGCCATCCCTTAAAACGAGTGGCCAAATAATACTGGTAGTCAAGGCAGCCTTGGAGGACTTGATTTCGAAAGCGGGTATACACATGCCACAAAAGGAAACCAGAGCTCAGGAAGGAGTAGCGGGTAGCCCCTTCGATGCCAGCACTGCGCTGCCGCCTCGCCACCGCCGCGTGGCCTCCCAGCACGCGACAGCCCCAAGCTTGGCTGGCAGGCAGTCCGCAGCAGAGGCCTGCTACGTTTCTGAACGTCTCCTAGAGTAACAGCTTCAAAGACCTAACAGCGAGTGGGACACCTAATTCATAGTGATTTTAAAATGGCAAGAAAATGGGAAAATGAGGAAAAAAATCAGACTGGGTGGGGAAAGTGGGAGTGACGCTTCTCAGTCTGCTGGCAGAAAATTTCCATCTTGGACACCTTTGGGGAGTGAGTTTTATTGTAGCATGTAACTACTTTTGAAATAATGCAGATGACTTCCACTAATGAAGAACTCTTTTTTCCTTCTCTTCTTCCTCTTTATGTTTTCTGCTGTGATAATTTTGCTCACAAAAATGTATCATATTTTTTCCCAAACGTTGCTATAAGGCAGCAAACAACTTTAGTATTTCACTAAATTGCTAACATGATAGAGACAAAAACCAAACCCCTCCACCACTAAATTTTGCCATATAAAACCAACAATGCTTATAAATTAAAAAATGGAGATCAATAAACACATTCCAAAAAGCCATCACCTTAGGTTAATTTGTTTATAACAGTCAGTTTTGATCAGGAACATCTTTGTTAGAGACAACAGATTCAAATACCCCATTCAAAGTTACAGCGGGCTGAAAGACAGTGCCTGCGTATTATATTCAAATACAGCTTCCTGTCTGTAAGTGTTTAGAAGTCAAACATTGCTCTGAATTGGAAAAGTGGCTCTATTGGAGTTACACTGGTAATGAAATCAGCTAAGCTGCAGGCCCAGTCTCTGGCTGAATGGACTGCAGGGAAGATGAATTACACAGAAGGATCACTACACTTTTGGGAAGAGATTGCACTTAATGCTCGGGAATGTGCCTAGATAGGATGCCTGTGTCCAGCAACATTGGATGGAATCCAAATATATCCATTACATTCCTTTTATACATCAACTTACCACATGCCTTGGTGACACCACAGATATGCCTTTCCTCCTCCCCTTTATTTTTAACTTTAGTATCTTTAACACAACTGAGATATATACTTCAGGCTATACCATTAAGGAGGATTTTAAACCCAGTTTAGCACTTTGTAAATTATTACGTTATCTTTCCACCTCTAATCTAATACTGTTTTTAAAAACAGGCAAATTAAACTAATGATATAGTTCACAGAGACGCTCACATGAGTTACATTGAGCACTCTGAACTTTGTATACAGTTATCTGTGCACGAACCTTTAAGATGCTCCATAAAAACAATTCCTTTGACTATAAGTATCTGAATAAATTTAGTTCTTTTTCAGGAAGTTCTTGGCAAGCTGACAGGATATAGAAAAGCTAACGATAGACTTTCATTCAAAACCAATACGTTTTTTCCTCAGTTGTGAATATTTACTGTATCCAGTTATACCCAAATCTGGCTTGAAAAACAGTTTATCTTTCAAATTCTGTATCTTGTATTCAGGCTCCCCAAGAATCAGGTCCTACAAGAATCATATTTTTATCACAGATACACAGTACCATGAGAATCTAAATACCTTTACTTAAAAAAAGACAAACCTCCAGAAAGCTTTCTTTTTTTATAAAATGTCCTTAATATAAGACTGGTTTTAAGTCCTGAAGTGACTGGGCTGGCAGGAAACACAGATCCCAGTTTTAGAACATTTGAGCATTTTTTTTGTTTTACTTAAACTAAAAACCCTGGAACTCACGAAAGATAGGCTCTGGAAGAAGCTGAGGGTTACTAACCCTCAGTTTAACAAATCAAGAAAACAAGCCAAAGGGAGCAAGTTTATACTGCAGGGAAAGGAGATGGGATATGAAATAGATGACCAACTAGGAATTCTAGAAGCTGAAATTAGTCATTTTTTAAGCACTGTGTCCTTTTCCTATCGGTACAAGCTTGGTTTTCATTATGATAAGTAGTCCAACTTGGCACTCCAATAACTGAGAAGTTTCTCACCTTGAGGTCTAACCAAAACCACCAAAGGACTCATGAAGACTCTTGCTACTCTTGATGCTCAAATCAATAATATAAAAAGATGTACATATATATATATAGATGCTGCTGCATCACAAATATTCATAAGTTTCATCATGAATATTAGTAGAATGTCTGATTTTAATAAAGTCATATTATTGTTTTAATACTGAGAAAGTATCTCAACTTCTATGGAAAAACTTCTAGCCCTTACAATTAGGAAAGGAAGCATGAATCCTAGAGATTAAAAAAAGAACAATGTAAAGAACCTACATGATCATAAACAAAAAACTTACATTTTCAGTTAGTCCAATTTTAAGACCTGAATTATGATTTCTGAACATTTAATGACTACCACACCACCATACTATGAAGTTATACTTAGCCTCTAGTCAAAGCATTGTTTTACCTCTAATAGGTTGCTTATGCGGTAGGTAAATTGCTTATATGTGTAATAACAATTTAATTTCTTTGAACGCTGAACATTTTATAGACACTTTTATTTTACTAATAATGGAAAATGAATTATGCTATTGTAAATACTTACTGTATAAAATAACATTTTTGAGACCACTGCAACAACACAGGATGCTTTATTCAGTGACTTTTGCATGTATCAATTCCAAAACCTTATCTACCGTTTCTATCACTCCTCAGGAACATTGCCTGGAATATCTTACTTTGGTTTGGTTACCCTGTCTCAAAGAGATTACAGTAATTATTCAAAGACAGTGAAGAGAACAATCAGAGGCATGGAAAAGTTCTCGTACGAAGAAAACCTGAAATGAAATGTCCTGTTTCCTTTGGAAAAAAGACACAAGCGGAAACGTAATTAAAAAATACAGTAGAACAAACTATAGAATAGATCTGCTTTCCTCCTCCCCTCTTCCCCCTACTGTAAAAGTATTACATTAAATAGAAAGATTGCAGGCTCAAAACTGAATAAAGGACATTTTTCCTGCACAAATGCACTGCCTTTAATAGGAGTTTCTCACATTCAGCAAAATATCTGAATACAAAAAATTATTCAACCGATGTACAGGCACAGGTGTCACTAGCATGTTGTCTTCTAATTCTTATGAAACTATTCACAGACTCTGCTCTGTGAAAAGTATGGCTTCCGGGACCAATACTCCATTCACCAACAAGAGTGCATCACAGTGTCTCATGACTACCTGAACATACCCTAATCATCTCATTATCAGACTGACGGAGAAGACACATTTTACAGTTTCTGTAGTAAAAGTACAATAATTTTTCTCTACTTTTGCCCAGCTTTTATTTCAGATCCAAGTGCTCGTGTGACCAAAAACTTGTGTACTCTTCCCAGTTACAGCAGTTGGTCTGGTAAAGAATACTACCTTTATCAACTTGGTTTTGCTAAACACGTTCACAGTAACTTTAAATGTGCTAGAAGTATCCATAAGTATGAAGTGATGAGAAACTTGACAATCTCCAGGTCTTAAGTGGCAAAATAACAGCCCAGATACAGCCTCCAGGATGACAAGAAACACATTAAGCATGAATGGCAATACAGTTCAAAGAATTGCAAGCAACTTTTAAATCTACTCATGGTAGTCTAGTAGCCAGGTCAACTGGATATTTCTGATGGCCAGAAACAGATGTACTTAACATGAATTTATAGAGGTGATACGCAATCACACTCTACAAAATGATATGCAGGCTTTGACTCCATCATATTAACATCACATCAAGAATTTCAGCTCTAGGGAGCCTGAGCCAGATCCACTCTGTACCTTCTTCCCACTACCCTCTGCCCTCTAACTCCATACTAAAAGCTAAGTCCAGCCCCTCTACTGCAGCAGTTCAGCAACGGAGGGAGTAGAAGCGAGCACTACTTCCTTTTCCTTTCCTCCTCGTAAGCGGCAGTGCAGAGAGGTTCCACACGTGGGGTCTACAGGTCCTGGAAGTGATGCTGGGAGGACGTTACCTAGTTCCCAGGCTGTGGGAAGCAGAGAGCACCCAGGACCCTCTGTGTAACTTTAATCTGTAGACTCTGCCACAAGGAGGGGTCCTGCAGGGTAAAGTCCCAGAACCCCAGCAAGAACAAATTAACTAGGAACTAGGGGATAAAGAAAAATGAGATACCCTACTACTCCCCCAACTACAGTCTCCCAAATCCCTGCCCCAAAAGATTCAACCATGTAAGGATGCTCAGTAAAATCACTATATCTGTTTGTTGTTGGTATCAGTATTATGAAATATGAATATGAAAATGGTACCTCTTATCACTACCACAGAAAATGAGTGTACAGAGCAATGAAAAAGTTAGAAGTAGTGAAACACTATATACTGCTTGAAAGGTTTTACATCAAGGAATCCGACTCCATTTCATTATTTCTGACAATGCATCTTCATCACATTGCTGGCATTTCAATGAACAGTATTGTCTAGGAACCTCTTCATCAGAAAAGAAAATGAGGTACCGTGATAGAACATACGGCAAACGGATAGCATATTGACAGAGGAAGGTACGCTGCTTTTTACAGAGGTGTTTGCGTAAAGAGTCCACTAGTTATTGCTGTACAAAATCTGCTTGCTTAGCACGTGCATCATTTCTGGTGCACCAAAATCTTTGTATTGTTCATTTTGCACTTCTGAGGCTAAAGAAAAATAAGAACATGAATCTCAAAATTAAAGAAAAACAATGCAACACCATTTGGCAATATGACATTGTCAGTTTTCCAAATTTAACAGCAGCTGGGAAAAAAGAATGTCAGCAATTTCCTACAATGTTTTTCTGGGAGATTGAGTAGGAACATTCCACACAACAGGCATATTCAGAATAAAAGAAAACACTGTGTTCTAGGAAAAATAACTTTATATGCTTTATACTGTTTATTGTCCATGATGGTTCTTCAACTAAGATGAAAATTTAAAGTTTTACTAGATTAAAAAAAATATATATCCAGAAACAGAAGAGTTGCTTTAATTTTTGCCATTTTTGTTTTACAAGCTGAGTCCTCCCTGTAGGTCACAGCCTTTACATACAAATACCATATTTAGGGCTTTTAGGTCTTCTTCAGCACTCTTTTCAAGTTGCTGGAGAGAGCTAAAGAAAGACAAGCAGAATTTTCTTTACAAAACTGCTCAACTACAACCCCACGTAAAAAAAATGAACAATTACTTTTGCTCAGAAAGAAAAACACTGCAGCAGTAACACACACACGCAATAACCACTAAGCTATAAAAACAAACTCCAAACTCCACTTCTGATATAGTACAGACCTTCACTTATTTTGAACAGCTAGCTAAACTGCATATTTTAACTGTATACTGCAAAATAGAGTATGTTTAGTTATTTATATAAATTAATCCAACATATTTTGAGGTTTTGTTAAGAAGCTTTCATATGAAAAGGTCTGGCTATATCCAATCTAAATGAAAAAAGTTTTCAGAGCTTAAAAAAATTATCACTTAAGTAAGTAAAAAAAAATAGTAGCACGCACTGCCAAATAAGTTGTAGAGAGTTAGAAGAAAATAATTTTAGACAAAATTTAAGTCACAGCACAAGTATCTGCACATTGTAGAGTTCATCCAATTGTGTGCAGATGGAATCTGCACATTGTTTAAGTAGCCCTATTTCCATTACTCATTTGTTTCTGATGTACTTATAAACAACTCAGGCCTAACAGGATTTCTGTAGCATCAGAATATGCTGATTTAATTTATTAGGACCTAAACTGCCTTAAAAAAAAAAAAAAAAAAGCTGCCTGGGGTCTTTTACTGTATATATGACTCATTTCAAAAAATAGAAAAGATACTCTTGCATGGAAAAGGATCTGGTGAAGAACAGTTCTGAAGTAAGACACAGAAGCCTACCTGATAGGAAAAACTAAATCAAGCATCAGTTCTTCTCATTTGTTCCCTAATGAAAAATAGAGATTTTATATTCATGCTTTATATTAGATAAGAGCATCTAAACTGCTTTTGGAATCCCTGGTTTTAAACTGTTCCAAGATTTTTTAATCTTTGTTTTTTTTTCTTGGAGATTACAATGCTTATTCCTGCTGTTTCACATCTTGAGCAGAAGCCTGTTATTTTCTAGTTATTTCCAAATGCAGTAGTGATACTGCTGTATTCACTTAATCTGAAGACCATCAAGCATGTTTTTCAGTAAAAAAAGGATGCAAGATGTTTTATCAATCAGTTTTGCTGCATTCCTAAACAAGACCCCTACTCTAATGCCTTCCCCTTAAGGAGATGAGCATAGGTAAGCATTTCATTTTTTGAAGACTCTGGGCTGCTGAGACCATTGTCACTTTATATACAAACAATTTAAGTTTATGAAGTAGCTGTAACATGCAAAATCTTAGGCTTCATGCCAACTATTATTTTGACTTGCCTTCCCATAAAAAACACTAAATTACCAGACAAGTCCACAAATGCTTCAAAAGCAAATCTAAAAAGAACTGTTACAAAAGTTGCGCTGCAGCCCTAAACCAATTCTTCTGTCAACTATGGCATGCTCTGATGTCTGACTGTAATTTTTTAAGTTTTAGAAAAGGAAGCAGACAGTCAAATAATGTGGTCAGTAAGTAACCCCTGAGACTTTGGTATTGAAAAATAAAGTTAATTAAGGTAATTTTGAGAGAGAATATAATGCTATTACTAAGTCCTTTTCATCAAGCTGACCAATATGACAGAACAAAACCTTTTCACTTTTCTCTTTGGCAAGACTTCACATTAGCGTGAACATAAAGTCAGTTCTGAAGCGAGACTGACTCTGCTACACTCAGACTGCTTGCCTCGAATGGGGTCAAGAGATGGATCCTTTGATTGAACTTCAGGCAAATCAATCCTTTAGGTCCTGGGTATAGCTGACATTTTGAAATAAAACCGTAACTCCATTATTAACACAGTATTTTTTATTATTTTATTCACATGTGTATTTTAAGCATATTTTATACATATGCATAATACTTTATTCTTACAAAATATGCTTTTACATTATAATTAAACTGTATATAAATGTATATGCACATATATTTATTTTATGCTATGCTGCATTAGAATTTATTAATATATTATTAATACAATACTACAGTACCATACCATTATCCATTATCTTTAGTTCATGTAATTTTTTGATCTATGCTAGGGTTAGAACCAGCAGTTTCTGGAGGTAGACGAAGGAATTTTGCTGCTGATTTGGCAAAGGAGCAGGGAAGGTATCAGTGCTGATAACATTTATTAGCTACATCTGCTGTAACTGCTTTTTATAGACTCCATCACTGCAAGACAGTCACTCTAGCAATAGGAAATCTCTCCTTCCCTGAAAGGGACACAGACCTTGAGGAACTACCTGAAATGCTGCCTGGTGTAGCAGCTGACAAGACTCCTTTCTCTTGTCCTTCAGTTCAAAGTGTAATAAAACCCCCCAGAAGTAACAGCCAGAAGGTATGGCCTACAGTATGTGTTCTAAATGTGCATTTCACACAGATTTATCTGTCATTTATCTCAGTTGACTATTTTAGCTAATATCTTTCTGGAACATTATTCAAACAAAATTAAGCCTACATATGTTAAGTAACATTATTATAAGAGTCATAGTAAGAAGAAAAGAAGAAAACATTACACCAAAGTACCAAAAGTTAACGTGACCTAAAGATATCCAATGCAGGAAAAAAGGAGATGGAACAAACAGCCTTACTGCTACTGTTACAGCTTTCAACAGCAAAGTCCAGATAGCTTTTCCCACAACATAACATTCCCACAATATGAGCTATTTCATTGTCATCTGGTTATCTGATGGGCTGATCCATTGGTTGGGAATAGCCTTAGTTTGCCAGCTAGTCTTTACAATGTGGTCTACAAGGAGGTGTAATACAGAACTCTTACTCTAATCCAGCAAATGCATCCAAAAGACAAAGTGAAACAGCAGTAACAACTGGAAAATTGATGCTACTGTCTGCACACAACCGATCATTTCTTACAAAGGCGAATTATCACTGACTACTCAAATATTTTAGAAAAAACAAATACAGCTTCCAGCTAAGAAAACAGCTAGAAGAAGAAACTTTATCATACCTACTTTGAAACAAATSTGGAGTATTTATTGGAGGAAAAGCCTAGTATCCCCCGTAATACTAGTTTCTTCTCTGGAATTTTTGTCAAAAGTCAGAATATTATTTTGTGTAAGCTTTACTATTCAGACAGACTATTTTCTTTTCTGCTCATGTTTGTGCACTAACATAAACAGCTCAAGACTCCCAAACAGTAACATTAGCCTTTTATTACGTTGAAATTAAAAAAAAAGCTAAAAACACAACAAAACCATGTGACTTCAACTCACCCAATCTGTCCACATGTATCAAACTGTCTAGAAAGAATTTTAGTTAAATTTTGTATCATTATTCAACTCACATAGCAAGGGTGAAAGCAAGTAAAAGGTGACAGATCACACTAAAGAKAGTTAAATTTTAACCTCGACCCCCTAAGATTACATTTGACATCATGTTGTTTTAATATCAATGAAGACACCTGTACAAAGAATCTCTGTGCACACAGAGAGGGGAATAAATGTAAATATTTTCAAAGCCAAAACTTCAGGATATAAATATCTCACATTCAAAAACCTGAAATGGATACCATGTATTTAAAGTTGTGAAACAAATGCACACCCATAAGTAATATCTAAGTCTATAATTAATTACAACATCATGGCCCTACAGATTCCATACTTACTATACCATATTCTATTTTAGGCACACAACATGACAATGCCTGTATGTCACTAATGCAGAGTATGATACTTGTGATATATTTAATATCTCAGTTATTGATTTAGACTGCTTAGTGGATACCTGATACATACAGTATTTCCAAAACACTGTGAAATACAGAATTAAACAAGAGGTAACTAAGGTTACCCTGTTTGGCTGCACAAGAGGAACAGCTTCAGAAAGACTAAAGTATCTTTGAGGCAAAAAAAAATTGGGAAGGCTGTGTTGTCAGTCTAATCCCAAACAGCTCTTCTTGAAGGGGAGATTTATATTTACTGATGCTTACAAATAAAGAAATGGAGGAACTTTTTGTTTTAAAATGTCTTTTTTAAACTCATATCCTTTCCGTAATATTTTTGGGTTATTAACTGAAACTCATTCATTCGAGCGGACATTCAGGAGGTGACGTTATTAAGGCATTTAAATGCACAGAACCAAACCAATTATATTGCTCTATTTCAATTTGCTTCTATATGCACAGGAGAGAAAAAAATTAATAGGAATATAATCACATGGTACACCAGAATTATGTGCATGAATTGTGTTAAAATGTCTCATACATAGCTACAGATGATTCCTATCTGACAAAGGTAATGACAAATTGGCTACTCACTTCCGGTTCAAAAACAGGAAGTATTCAATGTCTTTGCCTACAACGTTAACTATCTTGTCATGATCTAAGGCAACATGTTTTGTAATATCTATTAAGACAGTAAAAACAGCAGTTAAGGTACAGAGGAAAGTAAAATATGAAGTTGGTAAAGGGATGCTACCACATGCTGACAAGAACACTGCCTGCAGCTCACTGCACATCAACAAAGAATCGTTCAGCACTGGGCACTGCTATAAAGAAACACGACTGGCAACATGCCCGAACTAAACAGCAACGAAAACACCTTGAATCAAACCCAAGGCCCACCTGAAGGCTGCCAGGTTTGCAGATTCTTCAGTGGGAAGAAGGCTTAAAGGCACCATCTTGTGGATGGCTCAAGGACCCAACTTGATACCTTCAAGGATACCTTTTTAACTGTCCTACAACCAGAACATAAATTGAATGTTGTACAGGTCAATACCGTCCGGCTCCATGCGCTGCGCTCCCACATCTACTCCATACAGCGTAATATGCTATCAGAGAGAAAAATGGCCAGGAATTAAATAAGCAGCAGAAAATGAAAGATTAGCGTTTTAAGCAGGGTACTAGGTAACGGAGGAAACAGCTTTAAAAATAAATAAATAAAATAAAATTAAAAAAAAAATATATATATATATATAAAATCCTTAAAGTTGCTCCAGTAAAGGTAATTTTAATTATCTTCACATGACCTTATTTTACAAGACAGATTTTAAGTAATAACAATCTGACCATGTGGTCAGGTTTGAACCAGTTGAATTCAAGCCTGAGGCTTCTCTGAGGCCTGCAAGCTATCTCTGAGTAGCATGTTTGATGTGGAAAAACGTTTGTGTTAAGCTTTTAAAACCTGTTAAAGCATTAGATACTGTTATACCTGCTTACTTTTATTTTATAAATGTCGTAGTAATCTATTATATGCACTGTTACATTTGCATTTTCCATTAATTTCTTAAAAAGAAAGACTCAGAGATAAATATTTAAATTATTACTTAGGACACAAAACTGTTCTAGGATTTTTGATCAGACAGAAGCAAGCAAAATTTTTCTTTTTATGCTAGAATAAGCACAAGAATCTTCTTGTATATGTCTCAGATTAGACTGTACATATTCTTTCTGGTTTTATTTTAGAAGCAGATTCCTACAGGCAATTCCATACATCACTACAAATTCTTATGCAATTTTATCCAGGGTTCTATATTTATCAACAGACACCTCATCTTAACAGCAATATTTTTTCTCAGCATGAACCAGGCTTTTAAAACAGACTGCAAGAAAACCCCCACAAAAATTCACATTCTAATTATTACACGGCTTGCCAACAAGTCTCCCAATTTAAAGCACTTACATGTAAATTAGAGATTAAATAATAGTTCCTACAAAGAAATAAACTCAGATTTCTTATTCGATGACTGAATTAAAATGCCACACAGATTTTATCCACCAATACTGAAAATCCTTTATATGCAGTTATTACACGCAGTTTTTCTTCCTTAATATCATCATCCATTAAAAAAAAAATACTGAGTGAGAAAGCGTGGGCTGAAAGTTGTGCAAGTAAAACTGAAATCACAAAGTGGCCCTAGATACACGATATTTAAAAACACCTCAAAATCCTGTAGATATGTACTTCTTCCTTCTACTGGTCTAAAGAAGCTGAGTCAACAGATCTAAACAAAAAGCTGCTTTTGACATGCAGGCAACTGATCACAACATTTGGTTTTGGAAGTATATAAAGCTAGGGTATTGACAATATAATATAATACTATATATACTATAATACTATATTCACGTCTATGTCAGAAGTTGCCAATAGAAAAAAAAAAAGAAGCTAAGAAAGTAACATGTTTATAGTAAATATTATTTTGCAAATCCTCTATCTACTGACTTGGATTGGAAATTTTACCCGAGTGAAGACCATGGCTGTAGTGCATGTATGTGCACTAGAGTAAAATTAACTTCTTCAATATAATATGATTTTAAATGTTAAGTATTTTACTGAAATGAAATATTGGAGTTTAAGAATGAAAAACAACAGTATTTCACATGCGGAAAGCACAGAATTAGAGAACTTGTCTAAAACAGCTCTATTTTAGCATTCACCTCTTTGGAGGCACAGCATGCAACTCAGCCTGACCAGAAGACAAAAACAGGACTCGAGAACTTTTTAAACTATTTTTCTGGGCTTCCAAGTCTGGGAGCTCTAAGACTTCCAATACAACCCTAACACACTTAGTTATATTTAAGCAGTCTTCCAAGATTTATCCTATGAACTGCAGCACTTTTTGAGTTCTCTATAACCCCAGTATTTGTGAAGAGGTCCTCCAGTGGATCATTTTATGTCTTTTCTATAGGACTTGCACCAAGAATTTCTTCTCCAAAGAAAACTGGTGTTTGAGGAATGGCTTTACAGTATTCTGAGCTCTTTTAATAGAGTAAGGCAAAAGTTCCAAAATAAATTTTTGCTGTGGTTACACATGTAGCCACATAAAATTCATCAAAGCTACAGTTTTGATCATGAAAAGTATTTTAGTCACAGTTGCTTGGAATAAAAGTTTTCATATAATGGCCACACACAAAGTCACCGCTACCACATGTGGCCATCTTTGCTTCTCTTAAGAATTGCTAATATTAGAAATCTGGAAAAGGATGAAACGGTCAACACAGTTTAAGCTGAAATAAAACATTTAATACAGTCCAAAACAGATTACTGGACATTTTTTCCCCCTCTACTTTCAGACATAAAAATCCTTTCTGTTTCAATAAAAATGCACTTTAAATAAAATGAGAATTTCATAAATATCAGACACTATAATAAAACGGCACAAATGGTTTGTTAACCATTGTTGTAAGAGTACCTTTATCTTAATATCTTCATTATGATCAAATACAATTTATGTATTTTGTGTAAGACCTCCAGGACATTATTTGAGTCTTTTCTAATCTGGAAGAATCCTAACACTTTGCTGATGCAAGACAAACAATGGCAGAAATGGTAAGATAAACAGAAGCAATTAAACTACAACCCTGTAATAGACAGCATTAACAAGGACAGAAAAACACCATTAATAAAACGTGCGTTTTTCACTTTACCTCAAGTATGCCATGCCAAATATTTTAGTATCAATGCTCTTACATTCCTAGAAAAATACATAGCTACAAAATCACATTTACTGTCACCAGACAAACAGGACTTGGCAAATGTTGTAACTTCACATACGTACTGGTAAACAACTTCAGCCAGTCTCATCTCAAAACAGTGACTTAGACTTAGCACAAAATACAATACTCTACAGGGATGGTAACTTTTCAAGGGTTTATTTTGTTTTATTTTATTTTAAATAAAAGGGTTTATCTTAAATTGTTTTTTTCTTTCTGAAAATAGTGATTAAACATGTTCATAAAAAACTCAGTAGGAGATGCTATCTCCGACAGCGTGCTGCTTCTCAGAATTTCCTTATCATTTGCAGCTTGTGTGTGTACAAGATAGAGACCACGGTCTCTTGGCAAGTTCCAAATTTAGTTGGAGTGAAGAAGTGGGAGTCATTGCCTCTTACAAGATGCTGCAAGCCCCTGATGTGTGCCACTTCAGATTCACTTGCATGCTCTTTGGCAATCACGTACTTGATTCTTGACCGTGAAAAAGATGACCCAACTGGCTGCAAGGCTGACTGGCGATAAGCAGCACATTTTAACAGTTCTAACAGCTTTAGACAACATACTGCCATATCAGTACTGTAAATTATAAGCTCTGAGATACTAAAGGCACAATTCACAGTATTGCATAAGCAGGACCGATCAAGGTTGTGAATTAAGTATCATCCTGTCATGTGAATTACTATTTTAAAGAAGAAAAAGCAACCTATATAGTATCACTGCAGTGCACTGTGCAATGTGTACATTTCTGACACAGCTATGTTGGTTATGACAACAGAGGAAGCACTTTTAGTGAACTTTTATATAATCACAATTTCTAAATTACAATGGCAAAACAAAGACACCCCCCTTCCCTTTTTTTTCCCCTTTATACAAGTTGATTTTATTTGGAAAAACTGATCTACTTTCTCCCAGCACAGGCTATATCTGGTCTAGTATACTAGACCAGATACTAGTCAGTGTAGCTTCACTGGTAAATAGCAAACGTACATAAAACTAAAATCTGGTATCTATAAAAGGAAAGAAAAAAGAATGAAAAAAATTATATTATTTTTACTATTAAAGTCTTTGTACAATAAAAATTTACAATCAACACTAAAGACTTACTCCAATATAGTCTTTGCACATTTCTAAACAGTAGGTCAGCAAGTAAAGATAGAGAGTGAGAATAATGTCATAAATCGCTTATTGAAGCTCTAAAGAAACAGTATGAAAAATTACATCCAAGGTAATCTTACATTAAATCTAGAGAGTTTTACTACTAATACACTAGCATTTAATGTAAGCTCACAGAGCAGGTAAGTGACAGTGAATTAAAAAAAAAAGTTAGAAATGGTTAAAATAAACTAAATAGCTGAAAATAAACTAAACACAAAATGTATTGCCAGAATAAACAGCAATTTGATTAGAACACAGTAACCAAATATAAGCCACTATAAAACAAAATAGATATTATCGGTCCTACTCACAAAAGGAAAATAGATTAATTGATCTTAACTGACCTTGAAAATAGATTAACTGACCTTGCAGGACCTTTGATCCTGCAGAGACTTCTAGACAAGCTTAATTTTCTTCACTATGAGCAGAACTCAGAAGGRCCAACAATCAATTGAACCAGGATTAAAGTCACTGCAGCTGTATGCAAAGACTGGAAATTAAAAAAAGGCTCAAGAAACTTTGTGCCAAAGGTATCAGTGTCTTTGATTTAAAAATAATGAACGGCTTTAGAAGAAAATTCATAGTGAATTTACAGAATTAGCTTTGACATGCATTCTGTTTGTCAGCTTCAACAGTAGATTTTTATCTCTGAAGTTTTCTAGAAAAAGCCTTAGCTGAAAAATTTCTGACAGGTTTTTACAGAGACTAATGGAAATTCTACCAAATTCAATTCTATCAAGCATTACTAACTTCAATTACATAAACTAAACACTAAATTAAACTTAGTAAATACTAAGTATTTATTATGCAAGGCTTTGATTCTGCAACTATGTTATTAATGGTTGTTATATCTCATTGTTATGATAAGAATGAGAATTTAGTCAGTAGCACAAGTTATGATAAAACAGTGTCACTTTGTCAATGTAAGTATTTTAATTACCAAGCATTTGCAGTATTTCATTCTTATGGCTCAACAGTAAAGACGATATTACTAAGGAAAACAGGGAAGTATTGCAACGTAATGGACTCAGTGTTCTAAAGAGTAAATGCTCTTGGTGGATGAGATAGAATTATAAACATTTCCACTACATATTCCTATATTATCACAATGATCATGAAGATTATGCTATTTAATTTCAAATACTCATCTTAAACTGTAACATTTCACATACCTATGCTGTAGACATTTCCACTACATAACATACTGCACTGTGAACAATTCATAATTGTTTACATGCATAAACTCAAGCAAACCTGCCTGAGATCTGTTATAATGAAAAGCATAATAATAATAAGCATAATAAGAGAAAGTAATCCACTGTTAGAATGTGAAAAGCATCTTGGTTTAACAGGATTGCGCAAGCTCTGAACTAGAAACAAACAAACAAAAAAACCATAGCTCCAAAACAAAATAAAGGTGGCATAGTTGTTTCAACACCTTGTTTCTGCGTATTTCCTATTTCTGTCAATAAGAATCCACACATAGCATCTAAACTGCTTAAAAGATATGCAGCATACTACATTGATTCTATTCCTCTGTTCTTCATAGGCTTTACAACCACTTCCACCTTCAGTTGACTACCCTTAATGTCACAGGACAGTTCTTAAGTAGTTTTGAAAAGCTCTATACATTAATTGTAGCAAAACACGCTACAAGATATATAGAGAATTTTTGTCTGTAACTACAATGGGATCTCAAACAGTGTTTTATTGGAAAACTAAAAAACCAAAATTGAATAAACTACTTAATAATTTGCTGGGCTCTGCAAATGTTATCTGCACAACAGCAAGAAAGACCTAGACTTTCAGAGTTTCCCTAGAGAATTAAAAAATGTATTTGTAGGACTGCCCATGTATTAAATGGAAGCTATTCTGTGAACACATCAGCACCAAATTAGATTCTTTCAACCCACCATCATTTAAAAGTGATTATTTCCTGCATTAACATTTTTATATAAATAGATATGTATGTAGGTATGTACAAGAGCCCTACATATATACGTATGTACACACACGGACATATGTGAGGTTGGTTTCAAGTATGAAAAACTTTTAAATATAATAAATGATTTTTATATTAAATATAATAGAATTTTGCTGCAAAATGCCATGCAACTAAATGTAAAACCAAATTCTGTTGGCTCTTTAGAGCCAAGAGATAGGTTTCCAGTAGGATTTCAGGTGGACTAATGATGCCTTCTTCACTGGAAGCTATATAAAGAAAACCAAAGTTTTAACATGCAGCGTCCAAGGAATCAGGACTAATGCTTAACCTACTTTGGAAACATGCTTATTAAAAAAAAAAAAAAAAAACCTCTCCCAAGAAGAACAAGCTTAGAATTCCCCCATGATAAAGACAATATAGCTGCCTGCAGTTCAGTCTGTTCAATATTTGTTAACAAACAGGATATCAAAGCATACAAACTGTTGACTACTTCCAAAATTTCCTAAAAAGTAGTAAGTGAATGGTACTGCAAGCACACACTGACTGCCTCCTCTCACTCCACCCAAACCCTCTGACCTAAATCACATTTAGCTCTCCCAATCTTGAAACACCTAACCAGACAGAAATATAGTAGGTTTAATTGAGATTAATTTCTTCTCTGAAAGAAGAACAAGAAAAAGTTCTCTACCTACATGAAAAGAATAAAGTTGGGAGACATAGCTGTACATTGGGACTAGCAAAAATCTTTTGGAAATAATGACTTGAATAAAAATGACTTGAACAATCTCGAATGTAACTAAATGAGTACCAATGCTCCAAAAGAAACTACATTTTAAGATTCATAGCAGAGACTTTGAACACATCAACTGGAAACCATCTTAACTGTCATGTGCCATACATTTCAGACAAAGTATGAGATATGCGAGCACAATTTTTGTGAAACACTCCCTTTTTTAAAGGGTAAAAAAGGTGCACTACTGCCTAATAACAGCTGAAGTGAAGTCTGAACATTGTGAAACAGAAAACAGGCTTTGCAAATTACTGACAAAAAGTGCAGCTCAGTGCAGGCCGTGTACCTGCGTTAACTTCAAGACCATACAAATTCATCAGTTTGCACGATCAGGGCCGTCAAGCGAACGGCAGGGACACTCGGTGCTGAGGGGAAAATCCCGCTTTCCTTCACTGCAGATAGTGGCAAAGTTCGCAATTAATTAAGCGAGGCCAGGACTAACTTAAGCGAAGCGCTGCTGATCCCGACTGCTGCCTGGTGTCACGGGGACCAGAAACGTGCATTACCTGCTTGACCCCAGACGAGCTAAGCGGTAACGGCTCCTCCAGCTGGCTCCTGTCTACGCTTTTGAGACAGATAAAGGGTGACAGCGTGAATCCCCCGCACCACCGCCGCCGCCGCCC